>NC_133777.1:85144377-85146580 GCF_003597395.2 Chelonoidis abingdonii
TGCCTCTGCACACTGCGTGGACATCTTCACGAGAACTATTCACGATGATTCCAAGATCTTTTCCTGACTCATTGTTAGCCTAAATTAGCTCCCATCTATTGTATTGATAGTTGGGGTTTATTTTTTTCCAATTGTGATTACTTTACATTTATCCACATTAAATTTCATTTGCCATTTGTAATTTTTGCCCAATCACTTAGTTTTGTGAGGACCTTTGAAGTTCTTCACAATCTGCATTTGGTCTTAACTTATCTGAGGTAGTGTATCATCTGCAAACTTTTGCCACCTCACTTTTACTCCTGTCTCCAGATCATTTAATGAAATAAATTGAATAGAATTGGTCCTAAGACTGACCCTGTGGGGAACACACTAGTGTACCCCTCTCCATTCTGAGAATTTTACCATAATTTCCTACCCTTTGTTCCCTGTCTTTTAACCAGTTTCTCAGTCCAAGAAAGGACCTTCCCTTTTACCCTAACAGCTTAATTTACGTAAGAGCCTTTTGATGAGGACCTTGTCAAAGGCTTTCTGGAAATCTAAGTACACTATGTCCACTGGATCCCCCTTGTCCACGTTTGTTGACCCTTCAAGAACTTCCTAATAAATTAATAGACACGATTTTCCCTTTACAGAAACCAGTTTGACTATTTGCGCTCAACAGTTTATGTTTTTTTTATTTGTGGTCTGGACAATTTATTCTTAACTATTGTTTTGACTGAATTTTGCCCCTACAACTCAGACCGACATTAGACTTACTGCGTCTGTAAATTGCCGGATCACCTCTAGAGGCCCTTTTTTAAATATTGGCGTTACATTAGCTTAACTTCAGTCACTGCGGTATCGAGCCGATTTAAAGACAGGTTAAAACCTTAGTTAACAGTTCCAAACTTCACATTTGAGTTCTTCAGAACTCGGGTGCAATGCCATCAGGTCCCCGGCGACTGCCTGTTAATGTTGACTTTATTCAATTAATTTCCAAAACCTCCTCGTAGTGACCTTCAGTCTGTGACAGTTCTTCAGCTTTGTCACCTACAAAAAGCCAGCTCAGGTTGGGAATCTCCCTAATATCGCTCAGCCGTGAAGGCTGAAGCAAGAATCCATTATAGTTTCTCCGCAATGACTTTATCCGGTCTTTTAAGCCCTCCTTTTGTATTCTCGATCGTCAGGGCGCCACTTGTTGTTTAGCAGGCTTCCTGCTTCTGATGTACTTAAAAACATTTTTGTTATTACCTTTTGGAGTTTTGGCTAGCTGTTCTTCAAACTCCTCTTTGGCTTTTCTTATTATACGCTTGCACTTAATTGCAGGCGTTTATGCTCCTTACTATTCTGCTCTCACTATGATTTGACTTCCTCTTTTTTAAACGAAGTCGTTTTTCTCTCTCACTGTTTCTTTTTACATGGTTGTTAAGCCACAGTGGCTCTTTTTTAGTTCTTTTACTGGTTTCTTAATTTGGGGATACATTGCAAGTTGGACCTCTATTATTGGTGTCTTTAAAAAGCGCCCCAGAGCTTGCAGGGGATTTCACTTTAGTTCACTGTACCTTTTAACTTTTGTTAACTAACTCCCTCATTTTCGTATTAGTTCCCCTTTAAATTTTAAATGCCACAGTGTTGGCGCGTGAGATATTCTTCCCCACCAGGATGTTAAATGCTTATTATATTATGGGTCACTATGGCAAGCGGTCCTGCTTGTTGGTTACCACTTGGACCAGCTGCCTGCGCTCCACTCAGGATTAAATCTGGAGTTGCCTCTCTCCTTGTGGGTTCCCGTACCAGCTGCTCCATGAAGCAGTCATTTAATATATCTGAGAAATTTTTTCTTTAGTATCATCTGCATTTCGTTCCGAAGTGAACAATTGTAATCCTCCCAATCATATAAGGGGTAATTGAAATCCCCCTACTATTAGGGTCTTAATTTTGATTATCCTTTCTAATTTCCTCCTTAGCATTTTCATGATCACTAATTTACTGTCCGGTCGCGAGGTGTGTCAATAATAGATCTCTAGATGTTATATGATTAGAGACATGACACTATCCTAGAGTTCTGTGGGAAATGTGTGTATTCGCTTAATATTTTTTTACTTCATTTGATCTACATTTCTTTCCCATTATAATGCCACTTCCTCCCCACTGCAATCCACACCACACCGTGTTTCTGTCCGCCTCCACGGATATATTTTGTCACCCCGGAATGATTGTGATC
>NC_133777.1:85146796-85212767 GCF_003597395.2 Chelonoidis abingdonii
GAGCCCATCTCTCCTGTATAGGCTCCCCCCATCCCAAAAGTTTCCCCAGTTCCTAATGAACGTAAACCCCTCCTCTCTACACCATCGTCTCATCCACGCATTGAGACTCTGAAGCTCTGCCTGCCTACCTGGCCCGGCGCATGGAACTGGCAGCATTTCTGAGAATGCCACCATAGAGGATGCATTACCTGTATGTGTTTCTTCTTTTTTGTCACTCAGAATAGTTTCTGTAGACAACTTCTTCTCTTGAAGATCTTCATCTAAAAGTCTTTTACAATCATTGGGAACTGAAACATCAAGACAAATCAAAGATCTGTTTGATAGAGCTGGCTGTTTGTCATTCAGTGATTTTTCATCATTTTCAGAAGGACAATGTTTTGACAGTCGTTGCTCACTGTTCACAGTCCTGGATGCATTAGATAATCTAACTGTACAGGAATTGGATATTTGAAGAGTCTTGCTGGGTTTTACAATTGGATTTTTGGGAGATAAAACCAATGGTTTTGAGTTCTTTTGTTTTCCAGATATATCAAAGTCATCTATGTCATCCCAGTCATCTTCTATAGTAATAATGGCATCATCTGAACAATTGTAGTCTACTTTCTGGGAAGCAGAATCACCTGGTTTCTTGCTTACATTCTCTTCCTTTCTAGGAGGTAAATCATTTGAAACTTGCTGGGAACAATCAAAAGAATTTAATGATACCCAGTTTAGATGAAGTTGTTCTATTTCATGCTGTTTGGATGTCTTCTCAAAGAGGTCATTGATTTTTATCAGCTTATCCTTCGATGTGGGAAAAGATGCAACAGATTTAGTCTGGGAAGTATTAACGTCCTTCTCCTTCAATGCAGAGCTCTTTCTTACACTGAAGCAGTTTATGGATACAGCATTACCCAGAGCACTTTTCTTTTTGAAAGTGAAACCTCTGCAAAATAAAATGTATTTTTTCAGAGTTTTTAACATTTTCCAAAAATAAGTAAATTTTACAAACAGAAATAAAACTACATTTCTAACATCAAAAATCACTTCACATAGACCAAATATCAAAAATATACATTTAACAAAACTGAAAAGCTATTGGTAGTGTAGAATGTATTTTTTCTGAATTCTATATTTCAGTCTCACACATGGGCATTCTGGCTTTTAATGGATGATAGTATTTATTTTATGTGGATAAAGCACTCTAAATGCCATAGATTATGATTTACGTCCATAATTATGTATCTTAAATCATTTTAACCAATTGTTCCAAGGTGCTGCACACACAAGGCTCCCTCCGACTAGAATGGAAGTTGTGGGTGCCCACAGAACCTCTGAAAATCAGGCCATTTGGCCTTAAGTAGCATGACTTTTGCTTTGAACATCACTCAGACGTTAAGAAGTTTACTTCAATATCGATAAAAACATTTCATATTTTGATACTCAGTAGCATAAAGCAGCATGTCACCAGAAGTAGTGTTCTGGATTCCATGCAGTTAGTAAGAAAATTATATTTTAGTTTGATTATAGTGAGTGTAGTTTTTCCAGGACAATTAAACAAGAAGCCTATCTTGGCCACTCTATGGAAGCCCACACAATCCTTTCTACTTAGGGGAGGCAGAAGATTTTTTTTAAAAAAATCCAAAAGCAGGCCCTCTGTTTAATTTTCGGCATCAACTTTCAGCAGAGAAATCGTAAAAAAAAAAATAAGAGACCAGAACCCAAACTGACAAATGTTGACAACCATGGTACTTTTCTTTGTTACTTCTGACGATTAACAGCAAGCTAGACTGATACTTACGCTGGTTTGTGTTTTGGAAGAGCTAATTTATTGTGAGTTCCTTTTGCTGAATGAAGCTCTAGCTGCTTCTGGAGGTTGTTCTGTGGAAGAGCAGCCATGCTATCAAAAAAAAATAAAAAATGATTTAAGGTATCACATTAAAAATATCACTGGCTACACAAACACTCCTCTGGGTTCACTCTAAGAAGGCTTTTTGAAATTTTGCCACCTGCATGCTATTTTTGTTGAAGAGTGATATACTGGGCATTGATGATTACAAGTGTAAATATGGCAGTTAGGGAGCTAACAATATGTGACAGATTATATACATTGCTTCCCTAATAAAACCACAAAACTGATCCCATCATCGTTATAACAGAAAGGTTAAAAGAGTTAAAGTGAGTGAGAAAGCGCTCTCTCTCTCTCTCTCTAAAAAAAAAAAATCAGATGGCATGCATACGAAGAACTAGTAGCAATTTTTACTATGCTGTTAAATTCAACAAAGAAAGAAATTAAATTCTTTTGTGAAAGTACAAGTATTAACATTTCTTAAAATTGGGTACTACAGACCAGTTAAGCCTAATCTCAATATTGGAAAGGATTCTTGTCAGTGATCATTTTCAAAATAAGACCATATAAGAAACATACAGAGTAGGCTAATATCAAAGTAAGTAGAGCTCCGTGAACAAAAGGACTTTTAAGTTTGTTAAATTGTAAAGTGCTACGGAATCTTTCATAATGAAAGGTGCTATGTAAATGGAAGTGATTACACAGCACATTTCTGATTCAAGACATTACTGGTGAGTGACCAATAAAGTAAAGTTACCATTATGCCAAGCTGAAATGGTTTGGACATTTATCTGTAAAAGTATCAAACACTATAGGATGTAAGAGAAACTTTAAATAAAATAAAATAAAAAGCCTGGATTACCTAAAGATATGTGGATTTTTAACCTCACTTGGAAAGGCATAAGCAGAAGGACCCATTTAATGCCTCCTGCCTCCTCCCCCCATCAGCTTTTCTACTGCAGCACCTCTTATGTGGAAATATCCCCAGCAGCAATTGGCTCAAAAGAAATGGTGCAACTTAAAACTGAGAACACGAACTAACATGAACTAGGTTAAAAACGGAAACCCTTAACAGTCGGGCTTAAACCATTATGGGTAATGGCTGAATCGAGAGGTACCAGAATAGCGAAGTGCAACTGTCATCACACCGCAGTAAACACTACCGAGCCTTTGGCGTGGAACTGCAGGACGCTGAAAACAGCTCTCAAAGCTACGGTTGTGCAGCAGGTGCTAGAGGGAGAGCAAGTTCTGCGATTCCCAGGAAATTCCTGCCATGTTTGAGGACCTGTCTCCCTGGAAACTCTCGGCGGTTTGAAACGCTAACGAACTGGCCAGTCTGACAGTCCGCAAACCGCAGCGTGTCAGCGAAAGGCGAGCGGGTCCCGACTCCGATCTCGCCCGTCACCGCCGTTCGGCGGGATGTGCGCCGGCGAACGGCTCCACGTTTCACCCCGAGGATCGCTCCGGCCTCGGAGCGAGCGGAGCCACCCGGCGCGACGCGGGGCTTGGCGGACCCGCTGCCATTAGGCCTTTTCCTTCCCAGCGGCCGGACCCGCCGCTTTCCCCCCATTCCGTGTCTCTGAGGTGGGGTCCCCTGCTGCGGCCTGGTGCCCGAGCGCCTCCCCCGGCCGGGCGGGCGCGCGGGGCCCCGCCAAGGGGCGGTGAGTTCACGGCTCCTGCCCTCCCGAGGGCTCGCAAGAGACAGGACGGGCCGGTCCCTTGGGTGGCCCCTCCCCCCGCCCGAGGAGCACCCGGCTCGAGGGGCCCCGCTGCCCCTCACCTGTCCCAGCCGCGCGGCCCGGGCCGGCCCCTGCTGGGCCCCCGCGCGCCCCGCTCCCTTCCTATTTGGCGCCAACCCGCCTCTCCGGAGTGCGGCTTCCCCATTGGCTGCGGGACTCGAGGGGAAGTGACGACAGAACATTTCCGTCCCCGCCCCAGGGGCCGGGGGCCGCCGCATTCCCCGGTCTAGGGGTGTGAGGGGTCAGTCCAGGCCGGACGGGCGCTCTGGGTGATTCCATTCCCGTGCGGGGGAGCATAAGTTTAGGGCCGTTCCATTCTATAGTGGGGGTTAACTAATTTCAAGACTGGGACTGTCAGTTCTAGCCCCGACTTCAGGGTGGGCGAACTTATTCTGGAGATGGGGGGGGTCAGGATCACTCCATTCTGCATCTGGGGGGGGGGTCGGATCATTCAATTCTGCGGCTGGCGGGAGGACTGGGGTGTTCAGATCACTGGGTTCAGGATGTCAAGTATCAGAGGGGCAGCCGGGTTAGTCGGGATCTGTGAAAGCAGCAGAGACGCCTGTGGCACCTCACAGACTAACAGACGTATTGGAGCGTGGGCTTTCCTGGGTGAAGACCCACTTCCTCAGAACAGCAGAGACGCCTGTGGCACCTCACAGACGTATTGGAGCGTGGGCTTTCCTGGGTGAAGACCCACTTCGTCAGAACAGCAGAGACGCCTGTGGCACCTCACAGACGTATTGGAGCGTGGGCTTTCCTGGGTGAAGACCCACTTCGTCGGGTGCATTCACCACCAAAGCGCACGCTCCAAAACGTCTGTTAGTCGATACGGTGCCACAGGCGTCTCTGTTGCGTTCAGGATGGGAGGGTTCAGGGTGATTCCATTCTGCACCGGAGGCGGGGTGTCAGTTCACTCCATTCTGCAGCTGGCGGGGGGAGGAAGGGTCAGGATCACTCCGTTCTGCTGCTGATGGGAGGGGTCAGGATCACTCCATTTTGTAGCTGGCGGGGGTGGGGGGTCAGGATCACTCCATTTTGTAGCTGGCGGCCGGTGCTGGGGTCAGTTATCACTCCTATTTGTAGCTGGCGAGGGGGTCGGATCACTCCCATTCTGCTCGGAGGGGGTCAGGATCACTCATTGTTGTAGCTGGCGGGTGTGGGGGTCGGATCATTATCCTTTTGTAGCTGGCGGGAGGTCAGGATCACTCCATTCTGCTGGAGGGGGAGGTCAGGATTACCCATTCTGCAGCTGGCGGGGGGGGGTCAGGATTACCCATTCTGGTGAGGGGGGTCAGGATCACTCCATTCTGCAGCTGGAGGGGGGTTCTGGAGCACATCGTTCTGGGTGAGTTGTTTGGTGGCTATTCCATATTCCCCACCCTTACGCCGCCCCGGAACAGGGCCGGGTGGTTTGATGATGGGGCGTCGTGAGGTGAATGGGGCTCAGCCTCGATCGGCAGCGCCTGGTCAGAGGCCAGTGCTGAGCCCATTGCACGGCGCTGCTTCTGGGCCTGTTACAACCAGGGTCGTGACCTAGGCTGGCACCCTGCTGCCTCGTTACCCGTAGGGAGGATAACAAGCGCCTGGCAATCAGGGTGTCGCTTAACCTGGGCTGCGATAGAGCAGAGAGTCCCGAGCCCTCCACCCTTCAGCTTAACAGGAAACCTCCATCCACTAGCCCCTGCACCTGCAGCCTTTGTCCTGCCCCCAGTCGGACACCATCCCAGCCATGCATGACTCCTGTGCACCTGCTCCCTGCGTGGCACTGAGCACCCTGCTCTCCCCAAGCTGGTGCATGGTGACGTGTGCGCCTTGGAAAGCTCTGAGTCGTCTCTGGCGTACACCAGAAGCTGTGCAGACTCAAAAAGACACTTTTGTGACACCCTCAATCTCTGGCCCAGGTGGAGGAACAAACAGGATGTGATTCGTATCTGACACAGATGGAGTGGCGTGTGGAAACTAAGCAGTAGGTTTAGGGATATAGGCTTTGTCAGACCAGATTGGTCCAGGGTCCCTCTAGTCCAGTGTCCTGCCTCTTGACAGAGCCCAGCACAAGCTGCTTCAGAGCAAGGTGCAATAACCTCTTAGTGGACAATCTTGGAATAATCTGCCAGAGAGGAAGTTTCTCTCTAGCCCTGAGCAGTTAGGCAATTTCAAACAAACAAGGACAATTCAGAAAAGCAGCCAAAATCTTTTGGAATTTGTTAATTCTCTTCATGCAGGAAGCCTGCTACAAAATACAAAGGCATGGTAGCCAGTACAATGGGAAATGTCAAGTACTTTATATACACAACTCAGGTATATATATTATCTGAAAAGTGGGGTTCTCATCAGGTAGCTACTCAGTACTGTACTGACTACATAATTTCCATACCTTGGGTCAAGCTCTGCCTTTTCATGTGCACATGTGGCTCACTGGACATATGGATTTTACAGTAATGCACAGTTTGACAAATTTGATTTATGTACAGAACTGATTATTCATCTCCCCATGAAGCAACTCAGCCATAAAAATAATTGGGAAATGTTCAGCTAGAGACTATTTTAAATCTTTCCATGTTTATAATCACAAACTATTTCGAAGAATAAACCTGCAGCTGCCTGAATATTCACAAATAACTGATAACATGACCCAAACTGTCCATGCACTAAGCAATGGCTGATGGCATGTAAGGATTCAGATTCAGAAATAACGGTAGTGCAAAGCTGCTTGATTTATTCATTAAATTATTTGCAAATCTCCCTTTGTCCTAGTCTAACAGCTCTGCCTCAGAGCCTGGAACTCAAATTCAGCCCTGGCATAACCCAACTGCATCTGTTGCCACCAGACCAGAGAGGTTATGTAATTTGCTGAGGTCACACAGGAAGTCTGTGGTAGCCCAAAGGATAAAATCTGGATTTCTCAACTCTTATTTCTGTGATTTAACTACAAAACCATCTTTTTCATCTTCATTGGCATATTTCCATTCTCAAAGCAGATAAACTCAAGTAATAGAGAAAGCCTGAATTTGGAGACTTTACCTATTTTTCCACGTCTGACACATTGTTTCTGTGATTAACTGTTTTGTTAAATATTGTACTAACAAGCCCCTTAGCTGGTAAATAACCTCCCAGCTTTAATCACTATAGCTTCTCACATCACCCTTTGTTTCCTTGACAGAGCACTTTGTATACCACCGAACATTATATTAGCATGGCAGCAGTTCAAAAACATTGTGCTATCCAATTTTTAAACAAAAGCAATTATGAAAACAATATTACAGCTGCACTCCTTTGCACCACTAGTGTTTTGTTTGCAGTGGTGAATAAAGGACATCATTATGCTGGTAGTTTCCTTTCACTCACTGAAAGGCTTCCTTCTGAAAGCGTGATTTATCACAAATTGCTGCACTGAGGCTCTGGCAATTGCCTGAGATTTCACTGACAGGAAAGCCATTGGGATGCTTTCTGGTGTACCAGTGAGGCATTCATTCCCGGAGACCCATGGCAGCACTCAGAAGGTTGCTGTTCGGAACTGGCTTTTAGGGGATTTCAAAGGGGTTCATGTCTAATACACTATATGGCACAATTTTCAACACCCAGCAAACCATGATTTTCCTGGGGGGAGTTGGGCAGAGACTAGGGGAAAGGGGCAGAAAGTGTCCATATCCCAACCTGATTCCCGGTTGTGGAGCTGGCACATGACTCTTCTGTGACTGCTATTGCAACCTCTTAGCTGTTCTAGGGGCTGTCCTCCTGTGTCCCCTTGGTAGGGCTGCAGGCAGCAGTTCAAGCCTGCTGATTAAACATTTGCCTTTCTCCAGTTTGCCCCGAGATTTTCTCTGCACTACAGCGGTCACCAGAGGTCTGCTCCATACTCACACAGCATGTAGTTTTGCTGGGTGGCCTTCTCTGCCCACCCTCAGCCTCTCTACAATCAGTTCCTATATCTACTCCCTCAGCAGCCCCTGGCTGCCAGGAAGAGCAATTGCCGGGCATCCTGCTCAGGCCCCACAGCTCCAGACCTGGACATACATCCTGTGAGGGACTGGAGCATGCTCAGAACAAACAGAATGTGGAGAATTTAGTTGCCAATTCCAAACTCTAACAAGTCTCTACTGAGCATGTGGAAACAGGCTTTCAGAGGCTGATAACTTAGAGAAATTTGGGAGGATTTTCATAAGGATGAGGCCTTGGTCATCCTCCACACCAGTGGAAGTCCCTTGCAAAATGTCACGTCTCCCTTCCAAAAGAGGGAAGTGCTGGAGATCATCCGCTGAACTGTTGTAAAGATTTCTGAGCATGTCTATTTCCCTAATCTTGTTTTGAAAAATGGATGAACTCATTTAGCTGAAATTTTCCAGAAAACTTTTGCCTGAGGCAGACTCCCAGCATGGAAAATTTCAGCCCGAATGGCTTAGGTTTGAGAAAGTTATCAACTACTGAAAACAGGATCTTAGAACATATTAGGCCACCTTAATTATTTAACTCTGATATTTTTAATATGCTGCATAATCTTAGGAGTGCATTTAATGGACATTCTGGGTTTGACTTTGACCAGAAATTCATGGACACATCACTATGTTCTTTGTATAATCAGCTATTGGGCATTTTTGCAGCAACACACGACTAGTTCCTCTCGGAACATACCACTGGCACATGTGCATATCAGATTGAACCCGAATTCTGTAGGCTAAACCCAGAGCTCTTGTAAGCAGATGTCAGTTCATTGATTCAAATTATGACCCTGATCTTGCAAAGTCTTACACCTGTTCTCAGCTTTATGCACATGAGTAGTAACAGTGACATAAGTAGGGTTCCACATGGGTCCACTGCATGGGGTATCTTGCAGGACTGGGGTCCTACTTTGTAAATACTTTGGGGTGGTGACCTTGATTTGGGGCTTGTCTACAGAAAGTTTTTGTACCACTTTAACAATATTAGTTCCTCAGGTTATTTACAGAAATAAGCTATTCTGATATAAGCACCTTTAAACCAGTTTAACTGTATCCACACTGGAGGGGGGTTGTACCAATTTTAATCGTATCAATTTAGAAACTGATATAGTTAAAGCACTACAAAAAACTGGTGATCTATTTGTCTAAAGATGAAGGATTCAGTCCTGCTCCTATTGAACTCAATGGCAAAACTCCAAAGGAAAGAACTTCAAATGCTAATGGAGTACCTTTCACAAACACTAAATTAATGAAAGACACATTGAGAAGGCAACACAAAAGATACCACAAAAATGACAAGTTGTTTTTATTCATTTCCATAACACACAGTAATGTCTTGGTGGTGTTACTGCAACAGGAAATGACACACAGCTGAAATGCCTTCTGCATACATGATGACTCCTCTTAAAACAGAATATATTGAAATGCCTGACATTAAGGTTTCTGATTTTTCCTTAACTGAATAGAAAATCATTGATTCTTTTTAATATTCATTAAAATATTCTTTATTTTAGTAAAAATAATCAAATCTTAGATTTAATGAAAATAGACACAGCTTTCTTACATATTTCTTAGCACTTATTAAAAAACAGATCATTTGTCAGAAGAATACACATTTCCCATAAGGGAGATCTGCTGACATGCAGGACAGTCTGCCCAGGGAATGCTTTACAAACATTATCTAATCAACCATCACCACACCCCGAGAGGTAGGTTAAGTAGTATTACCCCCATTTTACAAAAGGGGAAACCGAGGCAAAGAGGCTCAGAGACTTTCCCTAGAGCACATGGTAAATCGATCTGAGCTGGGATTAGAAGACATGAGTTTCTGGCTCTCAGCCCTGTCCATGGAACATGCCACAATGCTGGAGAATTTACTACAGAGCAGCGGTTCTCAAACTTTAGAAACACAATGACCCTCATTTTGATTTAAAATTTTTCATGGACCCCCAAGTTGGCTTCTAATTTTCCTGGAGGTGCTTAACGCCCGCTCAGCCTCAGTCCCCACTCCACCCTTTCCCCCAAGGTCCCACATCCACCCCACCTCTGCCCCTCCTCTTTCTGCTCCCTCCCCGAGGGTGCTGGTTCTGCAGTGTGCAAGAGGCAGTGGGAGGGAAGGGGAGGAGTTGATCATCAGGGCCCGCGGCCCCAGACATGACTCGCGGACCCCCTGGAAGGACCCTAGTTTGAGAACCTCTGCTATAGAGAAACACACATGTATTTGGAGGAGGTGACTTAGGTCTGTCTCCTGCAATGAGCACTGCACAAATGCAGGAGTCTGCCTGCGTGGAGCTCATTGCAGGATCAGGACCTTAGTGGGCCTTTGCCATCTCTCATTTTTCCAACGTACTGAACTTTGGGGTTTAGGAGACTCCTACACAATAGCCTGGTTCCTCTCCTTGGCCACTCTTCCCAGCCATTGACCCCGTCTTAGACCTGAGGAATTGGATACGATGCACATGCAGCGAGACCACACATATTCTTGCCACGTTCAATATAGAAGTAGCTAAAAGGAGAAACAAACACAGATTAGTGAGCACTGCCCATTACTCCGCTCCAGCTGCACGAGAGACAACTGACCTGGCATGAGGTTACCATGTCACCCACGGTTCTGACCGGCGTCATTCTGCACAACATAAGTAAATTCCCTTCTCCTATCAGTGCAAGGAGTTGATGTACATCAGAGTCTTTTGTTTTTGCAAATGATGGGATTGCACCGGGCAATGGAATTCATTGGCAGAGTCACTTTCATAAACTAGCCAAGTTAGTGCCCAATCCTGCAAAATTTGCCTTTCACCCTTGGGGCTGCTCTAAGTTGTATCCGCTAGCAATGTGAGTGGCTGGATTGCTGGATGGCAGTGCCTACCAGCCAAGCCCTGTTCGCACCTGCCCTTGGCCTTCTTGTCACGGGATGCGGGGAGTCCTAGAGAGCTGGCTACACCACCACAGGGAGAACTCCTCATATAGCCAGGCAAGCAGGAAACCATGATTTGGTTGTTCTTGTTCCTTCAAGCCAGGGGGTGCTGCTGCACCCCCAGTACCCCTAGTTCCAGCTCCCCTGCAGGTAAGCCAGGCTTGTGGCTACTTTATGCCAGCATGCCAGTGTGAAGCAACAAGCCCAGGGCCAGGAAGTGTCCCAGGATAAGTTTTCCCCTGTATGAGGGAGAGCTCTTATGACAAATGTTGAGAAACCCTTTTCTACACAGGATATACTCCCAACCTGAGCCTCTCACAGAAGCACCCTGCCTGACTGTACGGTGGCTCCAAAAGGGCTTTCTTTATAATATGTGGATGCTGATCTTACCAGTCTCACGTAGCAGTCTCAAACTGCTAACACCCTCAGCCATTGCACTACCTTCTTTGCAGAAAGCATGGCTGCTCCCTAATTGATAAACGGTCGCTTAGAATGGATTGGTGATCTTTAGGCACACTGGCATGCGAGGTTCTTGATTAGATTCAGTTAGGCCGTAGCGTGCCCAGCTGTGGTGGACGTCAGTCAGAAGCTGCTTACCCATCCATGCCCCACAATGGGCCCCAAGAGTTTTTAACGATCCAATGGGGAGTTCCATTTTCTTCTCCATAACCCACAGCCAGAACTGCATGGTTCACTTTGTCTGGAGTCTTATCACACGTTGGGCTGCAAACAAAAGGCAAAAATAAAGCACATTTATTATATGACAACCTAGTTTGTTGTTAATCATTAATTAGTCACTGTACTCTGCTGATATAAAAGGCTATAAAAGTGCTAAGCATTATTCGGTGGAAAGCGGCAATTCACATCAACAGGATTACTCACAAGACTGAACTACAATGGAAGAAATTAGCACATGAATTTTGGTGGTGCAAAGTGAAAGGTCTTAGCTGCAGCTGTAACAATTTGCTCAGCCTTCAAGTTTCAGGGCCTGATCCTGCAAACTCTTCTGCACAAGGTACAGTTATTCAATGGGACTGGAGCTGAGGGTGACGTTACCTACCAGTGCATCTGCAGGATCTTGGCCAACACTGGGTATCTCTTATTTTAAAGAGAATGGATCACTCTAACCCACTGCTATGAGAATACTGCACGAGCTCCCACGCCCCACACGCGGGACACCGTGGCCCTTTAACACAACCAGTTTCTTAAAGGAAAACAGACTAAAGATGCGCAGCAACTTCACTCACATCTTCGTTTCCGTTCAGTTGAAGCTGACGCTTGGGTTGCCTGGGCGGGACGGGGCATTCGGGGATGTGGGGTTCAGCATGACGTGCCAGAGGATTTCACGAAGTGGGGTTTTTGTAACTGTTAAAATCAGCGTATTGATTTCTGTACTGAACGCTTCCCAGCCGAGGTAGCAGGGCTATTCAGCCCATGTCTCTAAGCTGATGGCCATTTCTACTGGAGCACTATGGTTCATCTTACAGTTTTATGGAAACCTGTGACTGCAGGAGAGCTCCAACCCCCAGGGGGGAAGGTCCTAGCAGGGGAGAGGTCCCAGATTATTTGGAGAACTGCATCTAAAGAAGTTTTTGAAATGCAGGCACTGACGAATGGTCGGTGTGGACTCATAAATCACGGGCCCAGGGGGCAGGAAGAGGGTGAGTATAGATCACAGAGCCATTATAATCCAAATACGTGCACGTCTCATACACACGCAGGAACTGCTAGGTTGGATCAGCTCCACGGTCCATCACATCCCATATCCTGTCCCTGGCAGTGGCTAGAACCAGACGCTCTGGGAGAAAGTGTAAGAACCCCACAGTCGCAGATGTGGGACTGATCTCCCCCTCCCACCCCCCGCATTAGGTCTCACCCTGGTCTCTGCTAGTCAGAGGGTAGCTTAAACCTGGAGGCATGAGGTTTAATATCCCTGCCAAAACGTGTGTTAGGATTAACCATTACTCTGGATATTCTAAGTTATTCATACAAACATCCAACCCCTTCTTGAATCTTCCTAAATTCTTCACCTCAACGTCTTCCTGTGGCAGTGAGTTCTGTGGTCTAATGATGTGTTGGGTGAAGAAGTATTTCCTTTAACTGGTTTTGATTTTCCCACTTTTCATTTTAATTGCACGTCCCCTTGGGCTTGTGTTATGAGACTAGAAGCCCCGATCAACCTTCTCTCGGCATTTGTTATTTTATATCTGTTTATCACGTCTCTGCTTACTCATGAGGGAAACATGAACCTCTGACTTCACTTCCCCTCTGCACCTTATCTCTGTGCATCTCAGCCACAAACACAGATTCCTTTACCATCGCTGTGCTGACTGACAGATTGATCTTTCTACACCAGACCTGCCTCCTCCTGTCCAAGCTAAAATCTCGGCCTGTCTCTCTGACACCTTCTCATGGCTGTCCAGCCATCAGCTCAAGTACCACATGGTTCAAACAGAGCTCTTAACCTCCACCCACACCCCACACTCCTTTCTCGACCCTGTGGAGAACACCACAATACTACCTGCTACTCAGGCTCATCACCTGGGCATCAGCTTCAACTCAGCCCTCTCTCTAGGGCCTCACATCTAGGCTGTGTCCAAGTCTTGCAGATTCTTTCTGCGTAACATCTCTAAGGTGCGGCCTTTCCTTATTCAGCCACACAGCAAAACACTCGTGTCCAGATTCTCGTCCTCTCACTTCCATTACTGCAGCGTCTTCTTCTCCGGCCTTGACAAATGCGACCTGGCCCTGCTCACACCCATTCTTTGCAGCAGCATTCTGATCTTCCTTCCAGCACCTCACGTTGCTCCTGTTCCCCCGCCTTTGCATCCCTCCACAGACCCCAGCTTCTCTACTGTATCAAACACGAGCTGCCCATCTTCACTTTTGAGCCATCGTCTGTCATTCCCTATCAAGCAGTTGATGCTCCCCTCTGACCAGCCCATATTGCCAGCCTCCATCACCCACTTGGTACATTCTCAAACAAGTGCCTTCAAACTCTCTCCCCGCTGCCCCCATAAACACAGAAATAGGAATTAATCTGTCCTGCCACAGCTGGCTTCCTAGCCTCTCCAAAATCTCATCAGCAGCCTCTTAGGCAGCTACTCACCTTGTCTGTGGAGTGGACACACTGCCCTCCCGATCAGTTCCCATCCTCAAACCCACACTTCTCCCTTTGTCCCTTTTCTTGTCCTGTCACTGACTTCTCATCTGAACAGGAACAACGCTGCGAGGCCCAGAATATTGGTGAACTGCTCAGGCCAAAGGACAACAATATATATTATCCCTCTCATGGTAGGATAAGACCCATTTCACCTCCTGGATACTCCTTGGGGGGAATTCACCCCTGGTGCAGAGACGGTCCATGGCACCAATTAAGCCCTGCATGGTGCAGTACAGTGGGAGGCTGGAGGTTGAGCAGGTGCACCAGGGCATGGGCATGCCCCTCACCTGCTTAGAAATGGTCTCTGTGCTGGCCACTTAGCAGCTGCTATTACTGCCCCTAGGATGGAAGAGCCACCACAGTGAGGCTGCATGTCTGCCCCACACCCTCACCTGGCATTACAAAGGCAGATTTCCCACACTCTCCTGCACAGAGCTCAAACACACGGGCTTTAAGCAGTGGAATGAATTTCCCCCAGGTTTGTTATGGGAGTTTGCAGGCAAACATCTCACGGGTCACACACAACCTGCTGAGCTCCCACAGGCCTCTTCCAGTGACTGGACCTGCCACGGATTGTCTCAAGCATGCAGCAGCTCGGTCAGGGACTGGCTCCAACTTGGAGCTGGTCAAGAGCATTTCAATTACATTTCAAAAACTCAAAAGTGTTTTGTGAACAATCTTCAGTGGTTTTTGATTGGTTCTACTCCCATTGTAGGCTGCAACTACACTGCAGGCCCTGATCTGTTACTCTATGCTACCGAACTCAGAGATGAACTTCCAGCTTCCCATTCTGTTTGTCTTTGTCTTTAAAAAATGCTAGTCGACAGTAGAATGACTGGCCTCGGGAACACAAAGGGAAACCTGCTGGGGAATGAACATGATAAAGCAACTTGGCTGCTATGGTTTACCTGCATCTTCTGCATTCAGAAATACTCACTTGGAGTAAATGCCTTTACTGTATCTCACAAAGTCCTCAGTCACCTCAAAAGCAAAGCTAATGGGATTATGCTTCCCCACCGCTTCCACCATGCCCGGCTCATCGTACTGGAACGAGAAAATTCCAAGCGTTATTTACTTCTTGGTCAGCGTCACTACAGGGCAGACACCCCAGAAAGACAGACATGGCCAAGCTGGGGTTGTGGATAAACCTCCCGTCCTCTTCTGTGCAAATGAGGAAACACACACGGATGGCGGACACGTCGGCCTTGTTCACGCGAGGAGCAGCACGGCTGGGCCCCCCAGGTAGGGCAAGGCCAGGCCTTGCTAACATCCACGGGACCAGCCTTGCTCCCAGGACATAGGAGACCGACTCTGTCGAAGAGCTGCTAGCAGATCCATCTGTTTTACACAAGCTCATGTGCCAACAGCAAGAGTTGGCCACGGGACAATCCACAGCTGCAGAGGTTGTACAGTAGTGTGCTTTGACTGCCCTCTAGAGGCAGCAGGAGTTTGCTGCAGGCACGTTCCGTGAGTTGTGTGTAATGGGGAACGAAAGTGGGGAGCAGAGAGGAGAGAAACAAACTGGAGCAGAATGAAGTAGTAGGTGCAACCCTTGTCCCTTCTGGATTAGCCGGTTCGGTTGTAAACACTTTCTGAGCCAGAACCTGTGAGCTGTCTACGGTGCACAGAGTGCTTTTAAAAACATGGGAAACAAGCTATTTTCAGTCAGCAGGCGGAATGGTGCAGAGAGGTTGGCTTGTTACGAAATACTAACAACCAAGTTCTACAGCCTGTTAGTGTGCACAGACCCACTTCCATGGCAAATATCAGCGCAAATGAAGACAACCTTGTGGTGACTCAGAATTGTCACAGTGAACTTTCTGAAACAATGGCACCAAGGGCAGTTCCCTAGCCTCTCAGTAGAAGGCGGTCGACATCAAAGCCTTCATATAGTAACTTAGGTGCCAAAATAGGCCACTGAACCCAGGTATATCCAGGAAATTAGCTTCACTAGTGATGCACAGAAACAGACCAGCCTCGTTTGGGAAGCAACAGCCTGAATGTGCATGGTGCGCCGGCCACCCCATTCCCAGGGCCGCTCACTGCATTAGTGATTGGTAAATCACAGCCTGAGGAACTTACCAGGGTGATATTGACAACATCTTTGACAAAAGCGATAGCCTTTTCTGGCTGAAATTTGCAGGTGCCGTTCTGTGCAAACACAAAGGAATCAACGTTAAAGCCAGGTTCGTCACCAGCGCGTCCAGTGTTTGATTACGCTTCTGCTGCACTGTTAAGAATACCTGAGCCTGGTAAGGATACGTATCCTCTCCTTGGAGCCCTTTGTTATATAGGATGTACTCAAAAGCTTGGCTTGGCAGGCCCCTGAAAAACACCACAGCAAAACAGTGAGTTTATTAGGGCAACAACACTGTATCTTCTGCAAAGATCAGTCCACATGCTTCCTCTCAAAGGATTAGCCATAAAGTGTCTGGACTGTGATCTGAGCATGGGCAGCGGGATGAGGTATCCTGCACCACTAACAGCACTGGACCTGGAAATGTCACCCACCCTTCACATCCCAGCTACCTGTCTCCTCCCAGGGTTCTCAAGGCCTGACCCATCACAGCCCTAAAGTCCCTGGTGGGCAGCGTGAGTGGGGCACAGGAGCAAGGAATTCCCCTGGATTAGAAGAGCCCCCAACAGCTCCAGAATCAGCCACTCCAGACTTACACCACCCCCCAGCCCCAGTTGGGAACCCTGGTGCAGGAGACACATCAGGGATATTTGTAGGGGAAGGAAACATGGCTGTTCCTAAACCCTGGCTACCAAACTGCCCACAGAGAAGCAAGTTAAAGCAGCCCTCCCCACCCCCCACCCCCCAGTCTAACCTGTGCTGGGGGAAGAACAGGCCCCAGCAGCTCCAACACACAGGAGGCACCAAGCCATCTTTGTCACCCAAGTCCGGTCCCTGCATGGCACCAGTTCAGCTCTGGGGCAGGGTGAATTTGGCCCTCAGGCTGAAAGTGCCTTTTCTGGGTGCCTGTGGCCAGGATGCTCTTGACTGTGATCCCCATGCTGCACAAGAAGAGGATGGCAAGGAGATCTCCAGCGCTGAATGAGGAGCTGCTCCTGTCCCTTCCCCCATCCCATGATGGGGTGGGGGGGATGAAGGGGCTCAGCCCCCTGCAGCAATTCTCTGACAACTTGTTTACAGGAGGACAAAGACTGGCCAGAAGCAGCCAGGTGAGGAGGAGTTGAGAAAGTCCCGGAGATGGTGCCATAACATGGTCTCATAGGACGAAGGTGCTCATGCGCTTCAGGGGAGGCAGTGGATTTGAAAAGGGCTTATTTTCTGCAGCTTTCACTTTAAAAAAGCCAGCGGAGCTTCCCGAAGGCGAAGATGAGGTGTCTGTGGGGGCTTTCGGGTTCATGCTCAATGTAGAGCCTCGCTGAGGAATGTCATCCAGCCAGAGAAACTGCCAAAACCTCGCTCACTTTCCCCTGCAGTGTTCAGCCACCAGGAACTGTCGTATTCGAGATGTGGCCAAACAGCCAGTGGGAGGGAGAAACCTTGAGGGCTGGGAAGCCCAATAAACTTCACACATCACATATTCCAGAAAGGTCAGAATTCTGGACCCCCAGACGCCAAGTGCCCGGTTCCCTTACCTCTAGTAGATCCCAACTTATACTACTCACCCACTGCATCCATGGTTATTGAAGTCCTGAGCACAGTCAACCAACTGTTGCTCTGCCTAGAGAAATACTTGGAATCAGCGTATATTCAGAAGAGCAATCTCTTTCTCTCTCTGTCATTTTAAATACACGATACACGGCAGACAGTATCACCCTGAAGCCTTTTCCTTACTGCACACCAATGGGTGTTTATCTTGTGCCATCAGGGATTGCGAGACTGGCTCAGAGCCAGGGACCATGCTGTCCGCTCTCATGTCGCTGATGGGGACCAGCACCAGCTACTGCGCAGGAAGGTGCAAGGAACCCCACAGCAGGCAGCTACGGGCTAACTGGCCTGCAGGGAATGTTCCTCCCAGCCCCTATAGCTAAAGGTTGGCTCGTGCCCAAAGCAGGATGGTTTAGATCCCTTCCCATGCTCTTGTTTATTTTTCAAGACTTGCTACAACTGCTTTGGATACTCTGTTATCCATACAAATGTCTAATCCCTTTTGGAATCCTGCTCCACTCTTGGCCCCAATAATTAAAAGCCTTTTAAAAGTCTATAGCTAAATTTTATCATCTGGTTCTCCTTTATCCACTGTTTTATTGTGGCACTGAGTTCCACAGGCTCATTGTGCACTGCGGGAAAATGACTCATCGACATCCCATTAACTAATGAGATCTGCTCACAGAAGCCAGGGATTGCAGGCCAGTCCCCAGTTCCCTTTCCCAGATGAATAGTACTGCCCCAGCTTGGACAATGAGGTGCTCAGCTGCTGCAATGAGGACAGCAATATACACTCTGAAGAGGGACAGATTCCCTGTTCTGGGCTCACATGGCGCTGCTGAGTGGTCTGCATCACACAGTCCGTATTTGCGGCTGTTTTGTGTGCGAGAACATGACCTGGACGTTGAGGAGAAGCAGCCAGGGGACCGGAATCGATAGCACACCCGAGGGCTGGGGCTGCCGGAGGGCTCTGCACAGCCTGGGCACACGCCCCAGACCCTAGGCACCGGTGCACTGAAAAGGAGAATCTCTTACCAGTGACAGTAGCTTTCCTGTTGCTATGGCAATTGCAGACTCTAAACACCCAGTGGTGGAAAAGGTCCAGCAGCTGCCACATGCGCCCTGCATCGAGAACCAGGAGCAGGAGGTTAACAGGTTCCTAACACTGTTGGGAAAGCCCAGAGGAGGGGGAGCTCCAGACATCTCATCCCATCACGGAGAGGGGCTGGGGCTTCATGGTTACCCTGAGTTCTGTGCAGACCTGTGGGAGTGGGCACTACCCCACAGGCCTCCGCTCGGTGCTGGAAGCCATTCTCCCTAGGAGCACCTAGCGTTCCCTGTCCAACTGATCCTGGGCCGCACCTTCCAGTGGGGAGCAGCTAGCAGCCGTGGGATTCTGGGGGGCTGACAGGCACCTCAGTCGCTCTTGTGGGATTTTTCTTGTAGGATCATAAAGAGCAGCTGTCCCCCAGCCCAACCTGTCTGCCTGCCCATACTCCCCCTCGCCCTATGGAGGGGCTCCCGTAAGCCCTCCCTGACGCCCCCTTGGGGACGGTACAGACCCCAGGATACCTGCTGTGCTGGGGGATGTCCGAGATCTGCCCTTGTGGCTTTATCCCCAGCTCCTCCCTCTCTCCCACTGGTCCAGAACATGCGAAGGCAGCGACGGGCCGGAGGACCATTTGGAGCACGGTGGAGATGACATATTTGCCTACCTGGTTCTTCACGGGGGTCACATAGTTTCCTTTTTTCCTCCAGTCAATAGTGGAAGGACACGGCCCGGAGCTGGCCAGGAAATTCCCTTTTGTGGCCGAGCAGTTCTACAACAAACAGGAGAGCGTTCTGATGAGCGGAGAGCTGTGTCTTATGGAACATAAACATGACAGCAGCCTGCAGGGAAATGACGCTTCCTGGGGCAGAGGTGGTCCCCACTATCATGTCACTAGCCCATACCCTGGGGCTCCATGATGGCTAGATTCACCATGCCAGCATTGTTTGCAGCAAGGATTTGAAAAAAATATTTATGTTGGGCCTAATCCTGGCAAGTGCTGAGCCCCCATAGTACCCAGTGGAGCCAATGGAAGTTGTGGGTGCTCATCAGGGGCTTGATCCAACCCTCGAAGTTAACTGAGATCCTCATGCTCAGCACACCACAGGATCAGTCCCACTGGTCTCCCAAGAAAAAGACAATTCTGTAGGCACTAAAAGCTGTAACTAGAGGCAGAACAAAATAAAGCCGAAGTGTATGGAAGTGTCCAGGGGACCCTAACCTGGGTAACACAGCCACAGGAGCCGTGTACATGTAAGTCAGCAAAAACTCTGCCAAAACTAACAAATACATTTACCTGAGGTTCACTCCAAAGATATTTTTTTCTAAATTCTGTGAATGTCATGTCTGAAAATTGGTTTAGACCCACTAAAAAGAAGAAGAAGTTTTATTAATCAAAGAACTAAGCCAAAAACATCACTCCGGATAAAAAGAGAGAATTAGGAAATTAAATTAAAAAGCATAAACTCATACTTTCAAACGTATGATTCCCAGCATTGTGTCTGTCAATTCGTCTCTTATTGGCAACAAAGATCTGCAGCCTTTGGTAATACTCCTCCAGACTGTACTTCCTGTTGTTCTAAAGATAAAAGACCCAGAAGAAGTCAGTAGCAGGTGCAGAATACAGAAGTGAAAATACATACAGTGCGTATCATGACTGGGGAGATTTTCCTCTGAAAAAGACACGTAGCTACATGGCCAGGGCATTTCCCATCACACACTGCTCCCGGATCCAAGATGGGCTGGGGGTCGAGAATGGGAGCGGAGTCCACCATACAAAACTATGAGGACCAGAGCTAGAAGAGATGTCCTCACGCTCAGTGGAGGAGAAAGAGAGTTTGGATGCACGCAGGGAGTTTGATGCGAGCTATTTCACACTATTTAATGTAACTGTGCCGCATCTGAAATGTCTTGGCAGGAGGCACCTTGCAATTTGAGTTATGCATGAGTATTATTGTGAGCATGTATTTCTCCAGACTTAGCCTTGGCCGAGTCCCTGGCAGCTGGTCACTTGCCAGCATGGAAAATCCCCTACTAGGAAGTCCCTTGCAGTGCAAAATGGGTGAATAACAATAACGAAACCAGTCTGTTTTCTCCTTTTGCAGAAGTCAGCTTAGATTTATTTCACTGACTGACCATTCTGAACATCTGCTGTGGGGAGGAAACCCGTGATGGTTCATTTGGCTTCTGAATCCTTTGAAAAGAAGAAGTTTTACCTGCAGCATCCATGACTTAAAGTGAAATTCCTCTGGAAAGAGAAAAAGAAACAAGCGTTGAAGTACTTGAAACTCCTGTCTCTTATTCTGTGTTTGTAAAGCCCCCAGCATAATGTGGCCCTGTTCTTGGCTGGCCCCTCCCTACTACCATAATAAACATTATAAAGTGAAAACAATTAAACTAAACTTTAATTTTCAATAAACTACTGTACTCATTTAGGATAACAGCCTCGCCGATCTTTGCCTATCTCTAAGCAAAATGTTACTTATTAATGTAGCTTAAAGGAAGGGTTTGCATCCAATAGCTATCAATTTCCACTTTAACTGAAACTTAGAACAAGGATGTTGCCTGCTCCCCACCCCAACCCCCCCATGTTTGGTCGGATTTTGTTTTAAAACAAAACCTGGTGCCTAAAAAGTCATGCTGAGGCTGAAAGTGAATTTGCATTCTGGATTTACAGTGTTTACAGAGCCTAAATATCAACAGAAGATATTGCCTTTCAGCCAGGGGGCTGGAACAATTTGTATGGTGGGGGTGCTGAGAGCCACTGAATCAAACTGTAAACCCTCCATATCATGAAAACCACTTCAAACCAGGGGATGCTGCAGCCCTGTACCCTTTCGTAAACAAGAGCTGTTGTCCAGCTCGGCCTCTTCTGTGAAATTGTTTTAAACAGTCAGCAAAAGTTACAGAGCGACCAGAGGTCACCGATATGACTCAGAGACTTTGCTGAGATTGTGACTGGTGAACAAAAGAGGAATGGAATTGGGACGGAATGGACCCAAACTGGTGTGCCAGAAATGAGGCTGATTTGGTGAACACAGTAATGAGAGGGATGGGCTATTTCACCCCGCTTAGGGGTCCTTAGAAACAGAGATTTTGCAGGGAGCTCAAACCAGGGAGGATGAGTGGACTGGAAGGACTAAGCTCCACCATCAGGCTGCCACTGTCTCCTGGGACCCTAGAAGAAGAACCTAAGAATGGCCATACCGGGTCAGACCAATGATCCCGCGAGCCCGGTATCCTGTCTGCCCACAGTGGCCCAGCTGACACTGCTGCAACCCCTGACTTCAGTGAACTACACCTGGAATGTGCGACTTGGGGTCCTGTTTCACCCTCCCTGGGGTGGCCTTTGCCTTCCTCCCTATTTCTTCTTTTTCCAAATTCTCTCTCCTTCTGCTTTCTTTTACCAAGGGGCTGGCTCAGCTGGCCAAGCCTGCAGCATTTGCAACACTGCTCTGAACCCATGAGGAGAAAGGAGCAGAAAGCAGGGCCTTAAGCTGCCTGATGCTGGTTCAAGTTTGCCAGGGCTCCAGGAGCAGCTCTATGTATTTTGCCGCCCCAAGCATGGCAGTCAGGTGGCTTTCGGTGGCATGCCTGCAGGAGGTCCGCTGGTCCCGCACCTTTGGCGTACCCGCTGCCGAATTGCCGCTGAAGCCGCGGGACTGGCGGACCTTCCGCAGGCAAGCCGCCGAAGGTAGCCTGACTGCTGCCCTCACAGCGATGACCAGCAGGTGCCCTCTAAGGCTTGCTGCCCCAGGCACGGGCTTGGTGTGCTGGTGCCTGGAGCCACCCCTGCAGGGCTCTGAGCAGCTGATGAGACTGTGTCCTGGGCCTCTTGTTTTTCCAGCAGTGAGGAAGCAAAGAAAAGCCATCCCCAAAGAGAGAAGCTGCATTTTCTAGCTATTCTCTGTTCTCTCTCCATGTGGGGTGGGGTGGCTTGTCTTGTTTTGTCTTTAAGGGGTGAGGAGGGGGGGAAATCAGACTTTAACAGCAGCAGCAGCAGCTCCACCCCAGCTCAACTAACTTCTGCTCTTTTTCCTACAAAGACAGTTCCCTTCTGTCAGAGCCTGGAACCCAGTGTCCAGCCAGCCGGGGTCTTTACCCGCCCCCCGCGCCCCGACTCTCTGCAGCTGCAGGGGAGGGGAACACTCGACATTGCAAACCCTGGGGCTGCTGCCCCTCTGCTCTGGGTGTCTCGCAGCCTGGCGGGTTTGCCATGGGACGAGCAGGCGGGTCCCTGGCTACCGAGCCCGGAGCCTGGCCGAGCTGTTTAGCGCTGCGCGGTGCTGGGGTCCTGGGCCCGTGGAATGAACCGAACCGAACCGAACCTGCCGGGAACCCAGCTCATTCCCCCGCCCCCCCGCGCCCGGAGACAGAAGCGAAAGCGGCCCCGGCAGCAGAAGGGAGGAAAGCGGCGCGCCGGGCAGGGCTTTGCCGGGCGCAGGCAGCCCAGGGGCCGCTCGTCACACCGGCCCCATCGCCCGCAGCCCCCGACGGCAGGTCCGAGCCGGCCGGTGCCGGCCTTTGCCCCGCGCGCGCCCGGCTCCGGGACCCCCGCCCCGCCTACCGTCCGCGCTGGCCGCCGGGCGCTGCGAAGAGGGGGAGCAGGGCAGCCGCCGCCGCCAGCAGCCCAGCAGAGCCCGCCCCCGCCAGCATGTCTGCGCGGATTTCCAGCCGGCTGCGCGGCACAGGCTGCGCTCGCTCCTGCTGCGCCGCGCGGGGGGCGGGCAGGACCCCGCGCCGGGCGGGAAAGGCTCAGCAATGGGCGGGGGGGGCGGGGGCGTTGGTCCGTAGCCCGCAGGAGCAGCCGGAGTCCCGGCGCCCAAAGCCCAGCGCGTTTCGCTGGGTGAAGCGTTCGCGGGGCGAAGAAGAAGCTGACCGGGGGGGTTTCACACCCCGAGAAACCTGTTCGCCCTCGCGGTGCCCCAGGGCGGCCCGGCCCGGCCTGGGTCAGTGACCCCCCCCGGGCCCTGTTCGCCCTCGCGGTGCCCCAGGGCGGCCCGGCCCGGCCTGGGTCAGTGACCCCCCCCCGGGCCCCAGGGCAGCCGGTGCAGAGCCCGGCCTGGGTCAGTGACCCCCCCCCCAGGGCGGCAGGTGCAGAGCCCGGCCTGGGTCAGTGACCCCTCTCCCCTCTCCGGGGCTGGGCCCCAGGGCGGCCGGTGCAGAGCCCGGCCTGGGTCAGTGACCCCCCCCGGGCCCCCGGGCAGCCGGTGCAGAGCCCGGCCTGGGTCAGTGACCCCTCTCCCCTCTCCGGGGCTGGGCCCCAGGGCGGCCGGTGCAGAGCCCGGCCTGGGTCACTGACCCTCCCTCTGGGGCTGGGCGCGGCTCCAGAGCCCTTGGCAGAGAAACTGGGAGAAAGGAGACTGACGAGCCTCCCTCGTCTCCCTCCCTCAGCGGCTGCTGGAGCCTGGAGTCTCCTTCTTCGCCCGGCTGGGGGGAGGGGGGCAGTCCCGGGTGTCACCCACTCCCCTGGCACCCCAGGAGGAGAAGGCGCTGAGGTCACGTACTGCTGGGCCAGCCAGTGGGTGCTGGTGCTGGTCAGTGCTCTGGGATCAGGCTCCAGGCCTCGGGCACTGGGTCTTTGCTCACAGCAAACACCTTTACAAATGAAGGATTAAATCCTGACCAGTGCCAGAGAGGGCAGTGGGTGCAGGGAGCAACCCACCCAGGGTGCAGGCGGATGCTGCTGCCGGTGGTCCCTGGGCACTAGGGGGCAGTGGCAAGGGAGGGGGCATGAGCAGCTGGCCTGGGGATGAGGCCAGCACCTCACTGCCCTACCTCATCTGCTGCCATCTAGGGAGAGCGCACCTGGTGCCTTTCTGGTGGGGCAGGGAGGGTGGTGCAGAGCCTCCTGCAGGCCCTGCTAAGCCAGCTTGTCTCTGTCACCCCTGCAGGTAATGCTCTTGGGAAACCTCCACATGGCCCTCACGGTTGTGCTCTTAGGGGGAAACCAGGATTGGCCCCTACCAAGCAGGTCAGTGGGGGTCACCTGCCCTTTCTCCCTGTGTGTGTGCATGGGGGGCGAGGGAGGGCAGGGGAGGTGATAGAAACATCTGCCAAGTGCCAAGTAAAGGGAAATCTGTTCTCACTGTGAAAGACGGTGTTTGGAGTCACGTGGGCAGGTTCCATGTCCATCACCCCCACCCCTCTTCTAGTTAGAACCTTCACAAAAAGTCCATTCAGTGTAGACGGGCATTTCCCAGGGTCCGTTGCGTTCCTTAATGGGCCATTCAACTTGACTTGTCCCTTCATGTGCTGGCTGAATACCTTGTGGGCATTACCACAGGAGCAAACATAGTAAACAACTAATATTCCTAACTTCAGATACCAAGATGATACGTGCATAGAAATAGCATAATCATAAGTACCAGCTATTTCACTGATGTGACTATTCCCAAAAGAGGTTCTGAAAAAATCACACCATGTACTTGGGACCCTATGTGCCAGCACCCTGCCCCACTGGAGTTTTGTTATCTGTTATGTAACAACAGAGATGGAGCCAGTGACATGACTCCGTTTAGCCTAAATGGACCAGGTTAATTTGTAGCTGTTCAGGTGTGACTGTGCCTTTAGACAGTGAGGGGATACTGGCTGGCACACATTCAGGTTAACAGGCTTCAGTGTTCCTTTCCAGGTAACTTTTTAACGTTCATAAACCTGGTATGTCCTGAGGTAGTTTAAAGCATAACACAGGTTTTGAGGTTTGCAAATCTGTGAACCTCTGCCTCTGAGATTTTATTTATTTATTTAGCTGGTCATAATGTGTGAGGGTCTCCTCTTCGCCCTCTGCTCATGAGGGTATGTATGTGCTTTGTAGCACTCTTCTGAACACCAGTTGGAAGGAATTTTTTTTTTCCACTAAGTGTGAACTGATTCTTTTCTCTAAGAAGGCATATAATTTTTTCCAGGTTCACACTGATTAATACAGAAAACAATTGAGGTTGTTAACCTTTCTTCAAATTCCATAGAAAATTTAGTTCAGCTATATTTTCCAGTGCAGTGATGAAGTGGTGTTTGTGCATACAAACATCAACATGCTTAACTACTCACTTTCCCCCAAATATGTAGTATTCAGTCTGTTTGTAAGGAATATGGGAGTTGGGTGAGGAGCCATGTCAGCATATGGATGACTTATTATGAGACAAATTTTGAGTAGAACTGTATCCTAAACTGCACTATGGTATTGCACCCAAACATTGACTTTCAATGGGAGATTGAACTTCCTTTATAGGAACAGGACGGACTCCTGAAACTCTTACCACAAAAATGGTCCATTGTCATGCATATAGTCCCATTGTCTTCAGTGGGATTGATCAAATGATTAAGGATTTACAGGATTAAGTTCCAAATTTGTAAATTATTCTGGATGAACTAACACTGCCTGAGCTGTCGGATGACAAGGAGTTTCATTCGACTAAAGGTGGGCAGCTGCGTGATAAGTCTTAGCTCTGTTGCTAAGGTGAGGAACTTATTTTCAGCAAAGTTCTGAGGCAGCTGGTTTAAGGCCGTCAGTGTCTGGCATTATAATCTTCACTTATAGTTCTCTCACCCACAAAGCTGGAAAATGAGGCATTTGTTTTCTTTGTTTTGCTGCTCCAGTTTCAATTAGCAAAATGCATGTTAGACCAGTTCGGCTGCAAGGAAGAATTCTGCGTACACTGGGGACAAGACCTGATTCCCATCAGGCTGCAGAACTGGGCTGACATCAGAACCCAAACATCCTCTGGTCAGTGCAAGTAGAGGCATTCCTCTAATGATTTGGACTTGATGTGATGCAGTATGAATGTCATGGATAATTCAGACCAATGGGGAGAAACTGAATCAAAAACATTGTTTAAACACCCTCCATCGTTTAAGTTTGTTAGCATATGTATTGTGTTGTTAAAGCCATATAAAGAATGAATGCCCTCCCTAGTTGGGCTGTGCTCCTTTAAGGAGCAGAGCACAGCCCCGCCCCACTCCCGTCTGGAGCGGGGAGGCTAGCCCCAAGTCTTTCCACTGCCCTGTACCCACTAAAAATCTCTTGCCCGTGCTGCGTTCTGGATGGTACCACCCTAGCACTCCGGATCACCTCATCCAGATTTCCTGCTGCAGAAGGGGAGGCTGCCAAATCTCTCCTTTCCTTCCTTCCTCGGACATTCCCCTCAGCCCAGTCTTAACCCTGCACTTGAGGCTCTCTCCTCGTTACACACCAACAGAATCATTAACCAAGTTAACAGGGTGGGCTCTGTGCAGCTCTTCATGGACTTTGAGACGCTTACGGCTCCCTTGTTAAAATTAGGCTGTGTCGTTTCAGCAGGGATGACACAGTCATGAGAACATGGGCTTGCCCCTCATTCCTGAGAAACATCCCAACAGCTGGGAACCACCGGGGGCCACATTCCCTGAAACCTGTAAGCCTTTTTCAGGCAAAAAATCCCCCACAGTGACTTCAGAGAGCAGTGTGTGAGTGAGGACTTCAGGGTCCGTAAGGGCCAGGACTGTCGCTGTAGTGTGCATGTGCATATACACAGCACCTCGCTCACTGAGGGTCTGATTTGCGACTGCTACCACAACATGGAACTGAAGAACAAATTAATAACAAAAGGCCAGTTGAAAATACAGCTTGATTTACATGCAAATCCTCTGCCCTCGTCCTTCCCTGGAGTTGCTAGTGTAGAGCTTCTGCCATTATCGATTCCCTCTCTTCTGCCAGCTTGAGTATTAGGCCCAGATACTCAGCTGCTGCAAACCAGCCCCAAACCCTCCCCCATCCTTCCCTCTAACATTTACCTGCCCCTGCTAATCCCTGCCTCGCTCACCAGCTTCTTGGGGCCTGTGGCAGCTACAGGGCAAACTGCAATTTAACACCTTAATTTCGTCCCTGTGAAATGCACCTTCCGTGGACCGGCCTGGCTCTGGTTCAGCCACTCTCTGCTGAGGGTATGGCTACACTGGCACTTTACAGCGCTGCAACTTTCGCGCTCAGGGGTGTGAAAAAACACCCCCCTGAGCGCTGCAAGATGCAGCGCTGTAAAGCCTCAGTGTAATCAGCGCGGCAGCGCTGGGAGCCGCTGCACGCTACACCCATAGAGGATGTGGTTTACATGCAGCGCTGGGAGAGCTCTCTCCCAGTGTTGGCGCTCTGACCACACTCACACTTCAAAGCGTTGCCGCGGCAGTGCTTTGAAATTTCAAGTGCAGCCATACCCTCAGTCTGGGATGCTGCGCCCCTGGGTGGCTCCCAGCTGTGGTGACACCACAGCCCCATGCGGCCTTGGTGCCTGGCAGTTTCCCCTCAGGAGCCTGTGACATTACCCGTTTGCAGGGACACAGAACCAGCATCTTCCAAACAAAGCATCATCAATTCACTCCTCAAAGGCACCAAGTGTGAGAAGAGAGACAAGTCCCTGCACGCCTGGGGATTCCTTCCCCTCAGCCCAGCTAATTCCAGCTCTGAGCCGGGGGAAGCAGACTGCTCCTAATGCACTTCCTACTTCTCCCTCTGTGGGAGTGTGCCAGCCTGTCAGCTTTGCCTTGGCGCACTTGTGGAGCCTCTCCTCGCTCCGTTTCTTTAGGGTCTTTGAGGCTTTAGGTTTGCTAGCTTGGATGGAGCCAGGTAGGTAATTTCTTCCCCGTTGATGGCCAAGCCACTGCTAGCATAGCTGCTTTGAAGATGTGTACCCCGGGCTGTCTTATCTTTGCCATTGTTTCATTTCTTGTGGGATGCCTAGCTGTAGTCTCCTGAAACCCACCATCATCAAATACTTGGAGGTCTGCCCCATCATCACAAACAATAATACAGGTATTTCCCACCACGGTCTAATATATTCAGAGGGACGAGTCTAAGGCACCCAGGCCCAGGGGAGAGCAAAGGGGGTTTCAACCCCCCTGTGCACCTCACACCTGCTGAGCTGTGAGCTGTGTTCCTTAGCTGCAGCCTAGGATCCATGTCTTCATAGGTAATGGCAACGCCAGGCCAGCTTCCAGGTAGCTTACCGCACTGGCTGGCAGGGCAATGACTGTTACTGGGATTTGGATTCTAAATTCCTGCTCTCAGCTGAATATCCAATACTGCAGCTGACCCCACAGGGAGCTAGGCGCATGCACCGGAGAGCAGACCTGGCCCTTACACGGGAATGCTAGGGGAACAGATGGTCAGGTAGATACTAACCTGAATGCTGATTTTTGTTTCTGCTGATCACAGGCCAAAATTCTGCTCAGGGTTTCATCTTGAGTTTAATGGAACAACACACCCATGTAAGACAAGAACCTGGCCCCTGGTGCCCATACTCTGCTCTGTACATCTGCAAGGGCCCAGATTCTTTTCAGACCATCCCCCATGAGGAGGAGGAGGAGTGGAAGGAGACATGCAGTATTACCAGTTCCAGGAGGAAATCACTCTTTTCAAAGGCATGGAAAGAAATGAGAGACTCAGAGCATCTTGTTGGAAAAAATCATGGACCAGATTCTTAAAGAAAGGAAAGAAAAGCATCATCCATCTTGAAGGAAAGATCATAAACAAATTCTGTAAAAACATGGAGACCCCTCGCTCCTCTTGTTGATGCTTTTCCGTTACTGCCACACACATGTTCATATGCAGCATTGCACTAACAGCTCAGAGTCAAAGGTTAACAGAGTGCCAATGGACTTCCTGTTTTCTGCTTAGTGTAAACACTCACCTTTAGCTCCTAATGAAATGAATAGGAGCTGACCGCACTCAGCACCTTGTAGGATTGGGCCCAACATCTGGATCACCCAGCATTCCGACAGTTTAATCACAGAAATTGAGTTATTGAAAGGAACCTTCAGCAGAGCAAACAATCATTTAAGTAAGGCTGACAAAAATTTCTTAACTCATTGTTCACCCTGAGATAGAATAGATTTATTAGCAAGAGGTAATCAGGAAACATATATTTTTACAAAAATGGAAATATTTTTCCAAACAAGCTGTAAGTTGAAATATTTTAGGGCTTGAAATAGAATTCTCATACCACTAGGTATTGCTTACAGCAAAAGTTTTCTGTTTGTTACAGTGGAGCATGCCTGCCACTTTAAAGTTGAACTGTGTTTACATACTGTACAATGTAAAAAATACATGGTAATATTCACAGAATAAGCACTACATTACTATATTCCTGCTAGGCGGGGCTTAGACAGGAGTACAGTATATGTAATAAAAACACTTGGTCATTTTTTTCTAATTCTACATTGTGTTACTAATAACTGTCACAAGGGATAAAGATTTATAGCATATCCACAGAAGCGTGTAATGAGTCTTATGTAGCTAAAATATTAAAAGATATATTGTCTCTCCCCTACTTTTAATGAACTCTGGGCAGCAATCAACAAGAGCGATGGATTGTGTAATTTACACACGTCTCTTTCCCCACACAGGCACAGTGCCTCATCCCGCTGGGTCCTGCTATCTGGCGTTACCAGAACAGCTAATGAGATGGTGGAACAGAAACAGAGCGCAGGTTAATGGAGGTGTGATGAACTACAGCTTATGCTAGTCTGTGGCCTGTTGCTAGATCTGTTGGTTCCGTGATATGATGATTTAGATCACCCTCTTGACCAAAAATGATTGTTTTAAACTGCATCACAGTCAAGGGAATCTTTTTAAATTGCTTGACTCCAGAGCAAGTGTCGTTCAGTTACAATAATTACGTGAAACGTGTTGAGTGAGTGCCCTGATTGTGCGTCCAACACAACAGCAGTGTCTCGGGCGGAAAGGAAAGACGACTAGAGCTCTGTCTGTGGTTTGTTGTGTATTTGCTGTTTTTCTCCTGCTGCCCCAGCTCTCCCTCCCCCCCCGAGAAGAACAAATGACAAAAATAACATTGTTTAAAATAAACCAGGACTGCCATAAACGAATGCTTTATGCATGAATCCTTAAACAATACAGGAAGTTCTAGTCGAGTTTTACTGTGTTCTAAGAGCAAGAGGAGGTTTGGTTTTCGTTGAGAAGCACATACGAGGAAGTCAGTCTAGGGTGCCCAACAGAAACAAACAGGTATGTACAATATGATATAGGATGTGTACAGACGAACTGCTGGCCTCTGCTCCACATTCAGGTAGGCAGTTTTGGTTCTATTCGGAGAGAAGATTCATAAAGACTTTCTTCATCCATTACAAATGATTGGTCCAGTAAATACTGTGTCACCTGGAAAAGAAATTGAACTTGCAGAGTCAAATCATTATTAAGCAGGGACTTGACCTTGCTCCCCTGTGAAGCCAACGAGTGTCAAGCCCTAGAAGTGTTAAAACATTAAGAAATGAAAATGCCGCTCACAGCCAGCAATGAACAAGCACTGCATTGTAGGGAAGTGTGTGCCACTCCCATTGGTTTAAACAGGAGCTGGTGCTTTAAGGCAGACTCTGGTCCCATGACTGAAGTGTTTACCGCCTTGGTCTGCTGTTCTCAGGCTGACAGAGAAGTGAGCAGGGGAACAGGCCACCAAGGGGACAGAGAAAGAAGAAGGAGACAGAAGAGCACCAGCTTGGAGCCCCAAACCACACAGCTCTCAAGGGAGTTTGACATTTCTCAAAACACACCAAACAGAGAGAGAAGCGCCATTTGAAAGGGTTTGAGGGGCTTGGGGAGAGATAGGGGAGTGTCTCAGAAACGGGAAGGGTAGAAGAATCCCCAAGCCCCCCTACTCCGCAAAAGAGAGGTTTTCCTTTGCAGCGCTTCTGTGCTGTGCTACGGGCCAGAGGGGCAGCGTGGAACGAAGAGACAGACACCCGAGGACAGGAGAGCGCATTTGCAGACCAGCACTTGGGGATGAAAGCTGCTCTAGAAATGCAAGACACCAAGTCTGTCAGTGGGGAGCCCGTGTAGGGCTCTCTGCCCCGCTCCACCTGATTCTCCCTGGTGCAGTGGCTGGGAGGAGGTCTCCACACTCTTGAACACTGGCCCAGCTAGGTGGCTGTTGGAGGTGAGGGCTACGATCTGCACTTACCCGGTTCAGCTCCCCAAACCCCTGCAGCCCTGCGGGGGCCCATAGGTTGGGGCATGGGATTGCATCCCCTCAAACCCAGACCGAGTCACCTGCACTAAGCCGGGTGGCTTTGCCCTGTGCTGCTTGTGAAGAGAGGGGAGGGTGGGAACTCGGAATGGGGTGCTTGAGCATTGGGTGCACTTTCTGTTCCAGGGAGGGAAAAGCGAGTGTCCAAAGTGCTTTAAAGGGTTGACTCCCAGAGGAGAGTGAGAGAGAGCCCGCTTCCCTTTCCCCGCCGAGATTCAAGAGCAAACGCTCAGGAGTCTAGCAGCAGCGGTGAGTGAACGCTACAGGCAAACTTGCTGTTATACTGTATGGTGCTGACGGCTGCCATCAGGTGAATCTTGGATCCAGAGACTTTCACAGACCTCCCCAAAACCAAATGGTGTCAAGCACTCGCAGGCTCAAGAGGAGCAACTGAGCCCCTTTATAGAGAAAACAACTACGAAAAATGGAGGGACTGCCCAAGGTGTGTGGCAGGTCAGAGCTAATCTCTGTAGGCTGAGGAGTTTCCATGACTGCAAGCACAGGGTCCAGGTGACTGGTACGTGTTAGAGGCAGCCAGCAGAAGCATTTGCAAGTAGGACCCGGAGAGAAAGCAGAGGGATGGGGCTTCTTGGGCACAGAGCTCACAGGAGAGGCAGACTTGGGGATTTCTGCACAAGGAAACAGTCTGCTGCTGTTTGTTTCTACTGTGTTCAGGGAAACAGGATTGTGCACTCATTCTTTGTAAATAAACAAATTACACCGAGCTTACAGCTGGCTCATAGCCTAACGGAAACAACCCTGCAGGGTCCCAAGCACTGGCTAACGGGTTGGCCAAAGAGGCAACATTAAAATCAATAGAAATGTTAACCACAGCTGGGCCTGCAGCTCTGTGTGCAGAGCCTCCATGGGGCTATTCTAGAAGGCCACCAAGCTGACAGGAAACAGCCGTGAAGCCAGTTTGCTGCTAAGCCCATAGCAAACTCTCTGTCCTTTGCTCCCCCATGGATAATCCTTCAAAATCATTAATATCCCATTTCTGGCAGCTCACCACGACTGCTCGTTTGCCTCATTAGCCAATTTCCAAAAAAACCCAGTGAGCAGCAGCAGCAACCAGGGAACCCATCTCCGAACATTACACTCCAAGCATTAGTTGGACGCAGCAGAGCATCCAGTACAAAAGCCCTGATACTGTCGATCTAACAATCAGCATTACTTTTAAACAGCTGTTCAGCCCAGCTCCACTGAGAGCCATGAAGAAAGAGTTAAAGAAGGGGCTGAGTTCATCAAACTCCAGACAAAATAATAAATAACCCCTAGTCTTCCTTTGTGGTGAATGGAGAGTATCTAGCTGAGTCCAGGGCAGAAAGTGAGCCTTATGGTTGCAGCTGAATCACTGCATTTGTTACGGAAGAGGATTATTAATGAGAACGATAACAAAAGGGCCCTTGGACATGGGGGCCACAGGAGTGAAATGTATTATTTCTTATTGCCATCAGAAGACAAAATCTGAATCTGGCCTTGCGTGCGATGGAAAGCAGCGTCTCCCCAGGAAGATGCAGCCCGTGTGTTAGCTGTGCACAACTTGCTTTAGGCTGTTCTCTCTGTGGAACCTGACATCCCCCATTTTCTTTTCTCCAGACCAGCTGGGAGGTGGCTCCATCACAGACAAAAGCCATTACACACGGGCTAGAAGCTACAGCTGTACAACAGTCCATCCCTACAGTCCTCCTTGTTCCCACCTTTGGCTTTCACAGATAATGTTCTCACGCCACGCTCAGCACTGCAGCATCTGACTGCAGCAGCCATTTATTGTTAAACTGATCAAAGGAATTACAGGAAATGAGAAGTCTGCTTTGTTCTGAAGGGCTGATAGCACAACTACTAAGCCAGGGATGAGAGGTGACCTATTCTATCCAACACTCAGGGGGCAGAGAGAGAGAAATATTTTCCATCTCTTATAGCTATTTCTTCTGCTCCACATGTCCCATCCTGCACACCATCAGCTCCAGAAGACTCCCCACAGGGAACCATCAGAAACTGATCTAATTAGTTTCTTCTATTTTAAATTTAGTTCAAAAACACCAAACCCTTTTTGGAGCAGCCGTCAGAAAGGCAAAGCTGATTTGCTGTGAATGCTACAGCAGCAAGTGAGAAGAGCAGGATGGAGAGCCTGTGAAGATGGAAGTGGAAGAACATACCTTGGCTTGGTGTTCTATCTTATAGGACGTTTGCTGAAACTGGCGGATCTCTCGAATGATGTGGGAAATCTGCCCAGAGATAAAACAGTGTAATGTCTTGTATTACTGCAACTGCCAGTATCAAACTGCCCTAAATACCTCATGCTCCATCCCAGACCCAAATGGGGGAAGGAGGGGGGAGAGAGAGAATAATTTTGTATATTGATGGTAATTTTGAAACATAGCGTTATTTGTCCTTCAGTGAAAAAGTATCTTTGTTCCCTAAAAAAACATTTGTTCCTTTCATCTGCAAGAACATGTGTGTGTGGGGTGGGGAGGCAGTCAGTCAGATAAGGAAGTTATTCCTTCTGCTCAGGTGATGGGAGTCTGTGATGTGGAGCTGACAGTTCTGGGTTCAAACCTTGCTGACAAGCCACATTGTGGGGGAGGGGTTTGAGACCTTTCCCTCGAAGGAAGAGTTTGTCGAGTCCGTCAGTAGCTTTACTCAGCTCCTGTAGTTCCAGGTATTTGTAGAGCAGCAAGAAATTCAAGAACTATGTAGGAACTAACTGAGAACATAGGGCCACATCCTCACCTGGTGTAAATCAGCGTGGCTCCATTGACTTTAATGGAACTATGCCGCTTTACACCCACTGAGAATGTGGCCCCTGACAAATGGCATTATCCCTAGAGGCACTTCTCTAGCGCAGAGTTAACGCTCTAGCAGTGCTGACCTGCATCTCATCTTCCAACCACTAGCTGGTGCCAGCGGGAGTCTTGGGGACAGGGGCAATGCAGGCGCAGACTCTGGTGCAGTAAGAACACAGCAGGTCTTGATGCAATTGCCATGAGGGTCTCTGCAATAACAGTCTTCCACTAGCCTGGTTCTGGGTTGTATCAAACTCTCCTTTATTTCACCCCGAGAAGTTACCTCAATGTGGAACTCACCATTCTCATCTTGGAGAAGTTCACCAAGCCATCTTCGGTATAATTTGGAGTTCCCTCCTCTATGAATGCCAGGTCGGTCAGATACATTCCCAGGTAAGGAACACAGGGTGGGTCACAACTGAAAAGCAAATCAGAGAAAGGGGAAAAAAATAATCATCCTTTTTTTTTTTTTTTTTTTTTTTAAAGAAACTATAGAAAAACCTTTCAATCAGCTCTGAGAAAAAAAAACTGTCTCCGGGACGCAATTGTTGGGATATGTCAGGGTTAAGTCGAGACCTGGGAAACCGCTGGTATGCTGGCATGGTATTAGAGGGTAGAAACACGGGCAAGCACCGTTTCTGCACTTGATAGATAAAGTGCTATTTCTCTCCCTTCCCTTCTGCTTCTTAAGGATTGATCAGCATTGCAGCTGCATGAGGAAGGATACTCTGAGTAAAGCAGTGTTATCTCCCCCTCCCTTCCTCTCCCAGCTACAGAAACAAGCTCCGGGTCATGGCCCCTTCCTCCCTCCCCTGTGAACTGCTGATTATGGGAACTTGTGGCTACAATTAGTGCAAAGAAATATATCTTCGAGGTAAAAATGTCTGTAGAATATGCTTAATGCTGTAAACAGTACACTGGGGCGGGTATAATCATACTCAGTACATAGCCATTCTTATTCATGAGATGGGCGTTTATATGATCAAACAAGGGCGGGGGAGGTTGTAGTAAATGTGGGTATTTACCTAGTAACTTAGATAAATGAGTGTGAGGCAATTAACTCAGGGCTTACTCGACAATTCGGTCGAGGGGAACAAGTACCTCATTAAAGAAGCCCGTCTACTCAATCCGCCTCTTGGTCCCCCAGCAAGAAGATGTGATGTCAACAGCCTGTCCCTGCAGTCCTCCCACGCACACTTTCATGACTAGCCCCCCCCGGAGTCTCATGATGAATGGTGTGCTGGACGAGGTCCCTACTAACGGGACCATGCTTTGTAGGGAGCAGAAAGGGGCGGGTTCAGAGTCCGCCCTCCCCAGCAGACACCTTCCTGAGTCCACGAGAGCTTTAGCAAAAGGTTAGAAAGAACTTTCACAACTTCTTTTGTAATAATGTCAGTTGTTAAAATGACCGTCACCTCCTCCTATCTCCACCCCCGGAGCAGCACAGATGCAGAAATCAGAATTTCAGGGGGGGTTTCCTACTGTTGTATAAATAGATAATAAGACAGAAAGTATCATACTGCCTCTATATAAATCCATGGTACGCCCACATCCTGAATACTGTGTGCAGATGTGCTCGCCCCATCTCAAAAAATATATTGTGGAATTGGAAAAGGTTCAGAAAAGGGCAACAAAAATGACGAGGGGTATAGAACAGCTTCCATTTGAGGAGAGAGACTTCGAACTGTCAACAACCCCAGAGGTGAGAACAGTTGTGGTTGTCAGGTACCGAGCGACGGGGGTGCCCTGGCACACATTGCCATGAGCAGAGGAAGCTGGAGCAGTCTGTCCAAGGGATGACTGTTTGGATGATAGATCCACTTCAGCCACATTTCAAGAAACAAAGAGGCAACCTGGCAAAGGGAGGGAAGGAGCCTGGCATGGTAGAGTCATCTGGAGAGGCCAAAGAAGAGGTTTCCTGCACCAGCCCCAGATCCTGTTCCTGAACCCCTGGCTCCGGCTGGGACAGCCCTGCAGGTCCAGCAGGAACAAGCTCAGCACTCGCTTGTAGCTGCCGTGGTTTGGGAACAAGAGCCACCAATGGAACCAGTGATCTCACTCTGGAGCAGGTTGAAGACAGGGCCCTGTCGGACTGAGGCGCAAGGTGACCCACTGGGCAAATGGAGCAGGCACTGGTGGCCAGTAAGCACCAGGCCAAGAGCCCCTGTCCCGACGGCGGGAACAACGCTGATCTTGGTACCATCGGTGATCCGAGGATGGTCTGGTGCCTATCGGGTGATGATGATGGAGAGAACGACCCTGGTCTGGATCTCGAGAAATCCTGGAAATTCTCTGGTGACATAGGGGAGCCAGCGCCTGTGGGGTGGGCAAACCATCAGACTCATCTGAAGCCCAACGTGGGGCAGCCTCGGTGCATGTGAGGAATGGGGGGCTCTGCACTGGTGGTAGGAGCGAGACACACTCTGGCCCGGTACTGGAAGAGGCTCCAGCACCAAAGGGCAGTACAGAACTCGACGAGGGGATCTGCTACCAGGGCAGTGACAGCGACGCGGAGTGAGCAGCGTTGAGGGGGCTGTCGGTGCGAGGCACAGGGTCAGCCTCAATTCCAGCATTTGGGGACCAGAGCAGTGCAAGCTGCGGAGCCGACGAACCCGGCAGCGCTATGACCTGGCCGGAAGGTGCCCAGGGCACAACAGAGGATGAAGTGGTAGAAGCTACAGCACTGGAAAACTCCTGACCCAGTGGAGAGTCAGGGAGTGAGAGACAAAGCAAGACTGATGCCATCCGACATGCCACCAGCGTGGAGACAGTCGGCCTGATGCCAACGTCATTGGTACTGCCCCAGGGCCGCAATCAGAGTCAACAGTCTGGGTTCTCGCTGTCTCGGTGCAGTACTGGGCAGCGGTTAGATGGCCTGCTCCATCCTGTGTGGTGAAAGGAGTACAGCGCTGGTCCGCATGGCTCATTAGAAGACAAGGGAGAGTCTCCCCGAGCCCTAGGGTGGGAGGTCTTCCTTGCCGCATGAGAGAGGGAGAATGACTCCTCTTCCTCTTGGGGAAACCCCAGACCCACAGGTGGCACGGCATCCCTTGCCAGTTCCAAAGGCCATGGCTGATCAGATGAGGGTCTCAGTGCCGAAACAAGCCTCCTGACCTGCTTCAGTAGCTGCTGCTTCAGCCCTAAGTCTCGCACCACCTGAGTCCTCTTGGTGAATGACCTGCAGATGGAGCGCCGTTCTGTAACGTCCCTCACCAAGCCACGGCGAGCCCCTCGGGGAGGATCACTGCTGGGAATGACGTGCTTGAACGCTGGTGAGGGCATCACACAGGGCAGCCAACCGCTAACACCAAACTAAACCGAGGGTACTACTAGCTATTCTCTAGAGTAAAGGACTCCGAGAACTAAGACCGAACACACGAGGTGAAAGCACCACACAGAGCTCCGGTGCTAGCCACGGGCCATGAGGAGGAACCATGGGGGGTCAGTGCTGCTCGTACATAGCCAAGGGAGGGGGTAGGGCCACGGGGTGAACACCGCCCCGCCACATACTGCTAGGCAAAGTTCTTCGGCTGAGCGCATGCGTGGCGACATGGAATACACGGTCGCGTCTACTCGAATAACTGAGGAGGATAGTATCAGAGGGGTAGCCGTGTTAGTCTGGATCTGTAAAAGCAGCAAAGAGTCCTGTGGCACCTTATAGACTAACAGACGTATTGGAGCATGAGCTTTCGTGGGTGAATACCCACTTCGTCGGATGCAGGAGGATATTAAACATCATCTATTGGGGATAAAAAATTTTAAATCAGCAGCCCCAATACCTTGCAAACAGGACTCTTAAAAGCTGATTGAGGTGCTCTCTGGCCCATTTCTGTTCATTTTTAATAAATCTTGGAATCCTGGGGAAATGCCAGAGACTGGAGGAGTGCTCATGTCCTGACACTATTCAATGGCACAAGCAGGATGACACAGCAGGTTAGCCTGAAATTCACACCACGTAAAATAATGGAAAAACTGGTAACAGATTCAATTAATAGAGAATCAACGGATAGGAATATAATTAATGCCAGCCAACATGGTTTTATAAAAAATTGTTCTTGTCAAATAAACTCATAATCTCATCAATGAATGCAATCGAGTTTGGTGGATAAAGGTAAGTGTGCAGATGTAACATACTCCATCTTCTGTAAGGCACTGGCCTTAGCACTTCACTACCGTCTGGTACAAATAAGTGCTATATCATAGCAATACACTACAAGTGAAACGGATTAAGAACTGGCTAGCTGACAGGTCTCAAGAAATAGCTGTCCATGGGGCATCATCATCGATTGGGGATGCTTTTCATGGAGCTTTGCAGGGATTGGTTCTAGGCCTGATGCTATGCAGCAAGTTAACATAAAATCACTGCTAATAAAATGTGTGGCTGACACACAAGCTGGTGGACTGGTAAATAATGATGGGGTTGGGGCAGAGCAGTCACTCTGAAAAGAATGGAGGGGTCACAATGGACGAACAATTGAACACAAGCTCCCAGTGTGATGCTGGGGTACAAAGGCTAACGCAATCCTTGGCTGTATAAACAGGGGAGTGGCAGGAGCAAAGAGGGGATTTTGCCTCTGAATGTGGCATTGCTGAGACAGATACCTGAATACTGCATCCAGCTCTGGTGTCCACATTTTAAAAACTATGTTGAAAAATTGGAGAGGGTGCAGAGAAGAGCCACAAGCATTTGTCAAGGGCTGGAGAAAATGCCTGACAGTGAGAGGTTTAAGGAGCTCCATTGGTTTAGCTTATCAGAAAGAAGAGCAAGCAGTGACTTGAGCCCAGTGTATCAGTTCCTTGATGGGGAGAAAATCCTGGGGACTAAAGGGCTCTTTAATCTAGCAGAGAAAGGCAGAACCAGAACCAATGGCTGGAAACTGGCGCCAGAGAAATTCAACCAGAAACTAGGCACAGATGTTTCGCAGGGAGGGTGATGGACGAGATTCCCAATGCCAGCGGTGGATTCTCTTTCTCCTGATGGCTTCCAACCTGTACTGGAGCCTTTCTGGAACATGTGTTTGCCAAACCCAAGATACTGGGCCCAGTCGGGGTGACTGGGTGAAATGTAAGGGCCTTCATTACACAGGAGGTCAGACTAGATGATCTAATGGTTGCTTCTGCCCACCAACTCCATGCATCTGTGGAAAAACGCTTCTTGTCCTTGACATTAGTGCAGGGGTCGGCAACCTATGACACGCATGCCAAAGACGGCATGTGACCCAATTTTTAATGGCACGCTGGAGCCTGCCGGGACTCCAGCATGCCACTAAAAATCCTGCCCAGCCCGGCACGCTCTCCTCTGCCTTCCACTTCCCCCGCGGGGCAGGGAGCAGAAGCATAGCCGTGTGCACAGGGTGGGCAAATGGCCCCACTCTCCCAGCACGGCAAGCCGCAGGGTCCGCGCTCCTGGGCCGGAACGCGGGGCCGAGCGCAGAAAACTGCCAGCCCCTCCCCCACCTTATCCCCTCCCCTGGAGCCCTGCCACCGCGCGCAGCGCTCTGGGGGTCAGGGCTGCGCGCTCCTGCGGGGAGGCAGGCACGCTCCCCGCTCAACCGGAGGGGTGGGGCTGTGTGCTCCGCGGAGCAGCGTATCTAGCTTTGTGTGGAGCCTAATGGTAAGGGGCCCAGGGCTGGGGGGGTTGGATAAGGGGTGGGGGCAGTTAGGGGACAGGGACCAGGGTGGGTTGGATGGGAGGGTGGGATCCCGGGGGGGTTGGATGGGGCATGGGAGTCTCGGGGTTTGTGAGGGGGCAGGGGGTGAATAGGGGTCAGGGCAGTCAGGGGACCGGGAGCAAGGAGGGTCCTGGGGGGGAGTTAGGGTGGGGGGTCTCTGGAGGGGGTGGTCAGGGGACAAGGAGTTGGGGTGGTTGGATGAGCTGGGAGTTCTGGGGGTCCTGTCGGGAGGCAGGGGTGTGGAAAGGGGTTGGGGCAGGCAAGGAGGGGAGGGGGGTTGGATGGGTCGGGAGTTCTGGGGGTCCTGTCAGGAGACAAGGGTGTGGAAAGGGGCTGGGGCAGGCAGGGAGTGGGGGGAGCTGGATGGGTCAGGAGTTCTGGGGGTCCTGTCAGGAGACAGGGAGTGGTTGGATAGGCAGGGGAGTCCTGGGGGTCTGGCTGGGGATGGGGGTGTGGATAAGGGTCGGGGCAGGTAGGAGATAGAGTCCAGTCTGGGGACAAGGAACAGGGAGCCTTAGATAGGGGGTGGGGTCCTGGGGGGGCAGTTGGGGGCAGGGGTCCCAGGAGGGGGTAGTCAGGGGACAAGGAGCAGTGGGGTTGAGAGTTTTTAGAGGGGCAGTCACCCAGCACTCTCCCCTGAGCCCTGAGCCCTGACCCCCCTCCACATCACGCCCTCTGCCCTGAGCCCCGCACCCCCCCCCCGGGCCCTGCCCTGAGCCCTGTACCTCCCTCATACATACCCAGCCCTCTGCTTGACTCCTTCATGCCCCCCCACTCGCAGCCCTGGCCCTGACTCTGCCACCCCCACCCATACCCAGTGCCCCCTCTGCCCTGACACCTACACCCCCTCACATACCCACCCCCCAGCCCTGACTCCAGCCCTCTTCCCCCAGCCCTCTGGGTCCTGGCCACCAGCCCGGCACAACCCGCTGCTGGTCTGGGGCTCTGGTTGACGGACCCTTGCCAGCCGGGCTCCCGGCCGCAGGCCCCACTCAGCCCACTGCCAGCCTAGGTGAATAGAACCCCAGACCAGCAGCGGGCTGAGCGGGCTGGCAGCATAAGATCAACATTTTAATTTAATTTTAAATGAAGCTTCTTAAACATTTTGAAAACCTTGTTTATTTTACAATACAACAATAGTTTAATTATATAATATATAAACTTAGAGAGAGAGACCTTCTAAAAAACGTTAAAATGTATTACCAGCATGCGAAACCTTAAATTAGAGTGAATAAATGAAGACTCGGCACCCCACTTCTGAAAGGTTGCCCACCCCTGCATTAGTGCATGCCCTTCGGAGGTGCTTTTATTAAGGCTTTTGCGGGTGTCATATTAGCTCCTTTCCAGGGGCTGTTTCTCTCCCCTGAGGGTGTGTGTAGGAAACGGGAACACATGCATTGGCATAATGACATCCCAGTCCCATCTGCAGCCCTGTGTTAGCTGCCCCTGGGCAAAGCTGGGTCCCCAGGGCATTTCAGGACGACACAGGCACTGTAAGAAACCTGGGCAAGCTGCCTGTCGGAAACCATCTGTAACAGGCTTTCAGCAACAATCACACAACCACAGTCACGCATCACTTACTTTTTCAGAGCTTCTCGGAGATTCTTAAACCGGCCCTCCGATGACACCAGCCTTTGGAGCTTATCAATCAGAGCTTTCGTCTGCAGGGAATGAAGAGCATGTCAGAGTTAGAAAAGGGCGCTAGGAAAAGCTGCACCCTTCCCAGGGGCAGAGGTGAGAGTGATTCTGAAACCTTTGACAGTCAAGGGCCTGGCCCTTCATTTGAGATGTTCAGAGCTGTGTGCAGAGGGGCAGACCCTCCGAAAGGTCACCCCATATCCTGCCTTTCAGCCTGCTCAGTGTCTTCCATGCCCATGGAGCAGGGAAAGCAGGAGGTGCCCCTGAACACAACACTGACAGCACAAAGGGAGCTGACAGGAGACTGCACTGCTGACTTGTCCATCTGGACTCCCCACCTGGGCCCAAGCAAGGCAGAGACGTCATTCCCAAGTCACAGTGCAAAGACACAAAAGACTCCTGCAGCTGACAACTTGCACGGAAACAGACCTTGTGATGGAAAGGGGCCAGCAGGATATGCAACATCGTGACTTAGGGGGATAGGGTTCTTGGCCTCTTTCCTATCCAGGGTCCCCGTTTCCATCCTAAGACTCCCCTCCCATTTAGCTGGGACCACCACCCCGCAGTATGCAGCATAGGAAGAGCAAGGTGCTTGCAACCCCTGGACACTTGTTTGCAGCCCACGGGTTAAGACTCTCTGCCCTATGCACATATCCTGCTCCCCTTCCCCACTGTGGGCATGGAGGGTCGTGAGCACAATGCACCCCTCGGCAGGAGGAGCAGGAGTTGAGGAGCCCACGTGGGATCGCCCCAGCATATGGGGTCTTTAGGTTCTGAGAGGGGGAGGTGGGTCTGCAGGGAGAAGAGCCCTGTCCTCTTGGCCCTAGTGTATGTACTGGCCGTGTGGCGGGATGAGGCTCTAGGCCTGGGACAGCGAATGGAAGCGAGCCGTTTAAGGGTATGTCTACACGGGAGCTGTGATTCCCAGACCATGCAGGCTAGTGCCTACACACAGCCGTGTCGCTGGGACAGCATGGACAGCGGCTCGGGCTAGCTGCTCCCCGAACTGGTCCTTGGATGGCTAGTTGGAGCTGTCCCCATGCTCCCCTGGCTACACGGCTATTGGTAGGGGATAGCTCGAGCAGAGCTAGTGTGGGTGCGTCTACACCAGCTGGGAATCATGCCTCCCAGCTCCAATGTAGACGTGTCCTAAGACTCAATCTGGTATTTGCCTGGCAGCTGGTGCAGCCGGTGCCTTGGGAGCTCGTCCCTTCACCTTTCATATGGAGCGGAGTCATCGCTGTTCAGGTCGATGCAAAGCCTGACCAGCCAAACAGACGCTGTGCTGTGCGCTAACCCTGGCGGCCATCTTGAGGGCTGGTCAAGCAATGACTACATGGAAACAAGCTCGAAGTGCTAAAACATCTGCTCTCACAGTGACGTGCCTGAGCCCGGAGATGGGCTCAGCTGACTGCCAGTGGGGCATCAGTGCCGGCAAAGACCCACTGAAGAGAGGAAGACCAGGGAACAGGTCAGAAAGGGTGCCTGACCTCACCAGATCTAAACCGCTGCTATGAGCTGGAGTCTCACACTCGTACTCACACTAACTGTGGAATGGGGCTCCTCGCGGTATGGGCCGAGAACCTGGCCCTGCAGTGGTATGGGGTATGCAAACCAACACCCTCTGCACTGGGTAGGAAAGGGCCTATTCTGGCTTCCTGGCCATGGAAATGCTGTAAAACACCCCCAGTTCACTCCAGCTTCCTCCACTGCTGTGGATCAATGGAGCTGACTCCAGCGTGCGCACAACAGACAGCACAAGACCAGCCATGGCCATGTTGCTACGCGAATCACAGTGCAAGACAATGCACCTGCAGTGAGCACAGCCCAAGCATCAGTGCTGGATCCTGATTGTCTGCAATCAGTCATGGGATGAGCCAGGAAGTGTCTGTTCACTTGATTAGAGGCAGCGAGCCGAAAAGTGAAATAGTGTTATACAGTCAGGCTGGCGGAACGAAAAGCCCATCCTGACTGTCCGCAGCTGAGCTCAGTACAGATGATTTTCCACCTTTGATGAGGCAGAAGAATCCCACATGAAAACTCTGCTTTCCACCTGATTCATCAGCTAGGAACAGTAGCTTTTACCTGGACCTCCAGCTTCTTCTCGGCTCTGCCATTTCAGCGTCAATGACAACTTACATGTGAGGACTCTACAGTTCTCACAGAGATTTACAGGCATCTCTGTTGAAAACACTGAGCCTGCCTCCATGGAGAACATGCCCAGCAATGCTCAGATCACCTTGGTGTTGCAACAAGCACCTATTTACCATCTGTCTCAGTAAACCTCAAGTCACCTCAACAGAAGCGGATACAGAACCATGTCAGCCTACACTCCAGTGACTGGTACCTGGGGGAAGATGTCAACTGACTGAATCCAGACATTCCATTTCTGCTGTGGTTGCTGCTGCTCCTATTTTATTTGGTTATGAAGATATATACACCGGCTCCTTGCTAGAATGCGGGATTTGGGATCCATGTGCAGGACTGCGTTCTAGCAGGGACCGCCTTAAAATTAATTCCAATCAAAGTAATTAAATTTGAGATCCATGGGCGCAACCACATTATATGCGAATTCACGCTATATAAACGCGCATTCTAGCGAGGTTCTGGTGTACTCGTTCCAGGAGCAGTGGTATGCTGTGGGACTGGTCCTGATCAAGCACACGAATCCTGTGGAGAAGATTCCGTGAGCTTCCAGACAGGACACGTTGCATTCTGCTTTTTGAATCTCAATCTTATTCACCTTCCCTCTGCTTTGGAAAGTTCAGTTCTGACTGGGGTGCCAGATGGTGCACTTGAGAACCCCTCCCCCCATTCCAAACACATTAATCCACAGAGGTAACTTTCCAACTCCACAATTGAAATGACTGGTGTTACTGGCCAGTCCAAATGCCAGCATTAGCCGTGACACAGCAGTCGTTCCTTAGAAGTGTACTCCTGCAGCGTGAACAGTCCCCGGAGTGAAAGGGTCACCTGATGATAATACGTAAGTTAGGCTGTTTGCAATGATCTAAGAGTGTGAATCTATTTACTCCCTGGGTTTTTACTGTGGGTTTATCTTAGGTCATTCCAATGGAGATGTAAAAAGTGACAGAGTCCTGTGGCACCTTCTAGACTAACAGACGTATTGGAGCATGAGCTTTCATGGGTGAATACCCACTTCATCAGACGCATGTGGTGGAAATTTCCAGAGGCAGGTATAAATATGCAGGAAATTTCCACCACATGTGTCTGACGAAGTAGGTATTCACCCATGAAAGCTCATGCTCCAATTCGTCTGTTAGTCTAGAAGGTGCCACAGGACTCTCGCTTTTTACAGATCCAGACTAACACGGCCACCCCCCTCTGATACTCAAATGGAGATGTTCACAGTGGCTCCTTACACCATTTCATCACACCCCATGTGTAAGAAGAATCACTTCGGCACTGCTCCGTGGTACAGCACCTCGCACAATGGGTCCTGGGCCACGATGGGCTCCCAGGCACTACAGCGAGACATATCGTAAATAACGGCTATAACTATGTACCTGCTTGGATACTTTGAGCCATGTTTTCTTGAGCCGGAAGATGGCGCTGCGGTTCAGGGAGGAGGTGATCTCCAGGACAGCATTGTAGTTGTGCAGACACCTGCAGATATCCGCCACAGCCACCCACTTCTCAATGGCGCTCACCCTGGCACTGACATCCTCATTTCGGAGGATTTCGGAAGCTATCAAGTTACTGATCTGCAGGGAGATACAGGTTATAGTCCAGCGTGTCAGGAACACTTTCATAGCAGGGCTTGTACTAATAATTCATTGCAGACCTTTTACCCTGACACTCCTGTATTGCCCTTCTCAGCAAGAGCCACAGGACGGAACATGGCGGATTCTGCTGCAAGCACTTTCATAGCAGAAGGTGCTAAGTGCATGGTAGCTTTATGGCAGCAACACATTCTGAGACATCCAGCACTCTGGCATCTCATTCATTATGGTAATTTGACTATTGCCACCTCCTGGATTTCACAGAGACGGTAACCAACAGTACATGTATGGACCAGCTGCTGTGTATGTATGGACCAGGTGCGGTCCACTTACAAAATGTTCAGAGAGACCCTGCCTCGGCAGAGCACCTAAGCACACCCTTAACTTGAACTCTGAAGTCAATGGGATGTAAGCACATGCTTCAGTGCCTGTATCAACATTTTCAACTGGCCTGCAGCTGCCCTGTAAATAGGCACAGAGAGAGGGAGCTCAGGCTCTTTCTGATGGATATGGGGAATATTCTAACATGTTCAAACCTTGGCCCCTAGATCAGAGGCCTCATTTTCAGAGGGCAGAGCGATGGCTGCTGAGCATTTTGAAAGCAGGCCATGGATTTAGGAATCCAGATACAGATTTAGGGGGGAAATCTGGGGCCCCGAAGTCAAAGGGAGTTTTGCCTGAGACTCCAAGGGATTTCACTCTAGGAGCTGAACTTCAAGCATTCAAATTTGAAAATTTTGGCCCATGCTTTTCAGTTTGTATTTCCCTGGTCATTTCTTTTGGTCTGGGTAATAACACAGTTCCGGCATATTTTATGCTGAGATGAGTCCAAAACCCAAACCCTGGGCCCAAGTTTTCAGCTCAGATCTCCCTCTCCAGTGGGCCAGATTTGAACAACCCAAACTATGAGGAAGTTTGGATTCAGATTTCACCCTCTTGCATTGGGTCCGGGGGTTGGTTTGGCCCATTATAAGTGAACCAGATCAGCACATTCTACTGGGATTCTGTTCAGCCTCGTCTCCCACCATGGAAATCACCCTGGAAATGGGGTCAGTAAATCTCAGATGTAGGGTCTGCAACACAAGCCTTGACTCCTCCTACACCACCTGCACCACGCCTGCCTGCGCTGTACTTACATCGTTGAAGTGTTTAGTGTTCTTCATAATGTAAGGCGTCCTTTCGTTCTTTTCAAGCTTCATCCAACCTTGCCCAAAAAACTCTCTGCAAGTTACAAAATCCAGGATCAATTCTATTCCATCTCCCTGAGGTCACTGACTCTTCCTCATAACCTGCAGTGCCTGTGAAATACCTTGGGGAACGAGTTGTCACCAGGAGGGCTCTCACCCTTTCGAACAAAGCATCTGGATGTACGGGAAGAAGCTGCCTTCCTTCATTTAGAGAAAAACCGAGCAATGGCCAGCCTCAGTGGTGTCCCAGGCCAAATGACAGAAGAGGCTTGGTGACAGATACTTGCTCACAACTCATCACATGCAGGGCTAGAAAGGAAGTTCTCCCCAGTTCTCTAAGTCAGTGGTTCTCAACCAGGAGTCTGGGGCCCCCTGGGGGGCCACAAGCAGGTTTCAGGGGGTTCACCAAGCAGAACCGGCATTAGACTTGCTGGGGCCCAGAGTAGAAAGTTGAAGCCCCACTGTATGGGGCTGAAGCCCAGGGCCCTTGGTCCCACTACCTGGGGCTGAAACTTAAGCCTGAGCAATGTAGCTTTGTGGGGGCCCCTGTGGCCTGATGACAACTGCCCAGCTTGCTCTCCCCTAACGCCAGCCCTGGCTTTTATAGAACTTCCTTTTATTGTGGCACAGGTAGGCCGGGGAGTTTTGATCGTTTTGAGAGCCCCTGGCTCTAAGTCATCCCTGGAGCACTGAGCAGGGATTCTCTGCTAGAAGAAGGTTAATTTCCTGCATCTGCAAGAGCGCAGGTATTGTGCATCCACAGTGATACCAGCCAAACCGTGGCTGGTTTTATATCAGTACTGGACTGGGACACCACCGGGCCCAGCTGGCTTTGGATGAACGCCTGACCAGAAACCAGTGACTCTGGGAGGGGCCGGGACCACAGGCCACGCCCTAGTAGCATACGCACGTAAACTGGGGGAAATGCCACCAGCTCCATGGCTACCCTTAGCCCCGGGAGGGGTGAGGCAGGCCTGGCTCATGGGAAAACTCACTGCTCCCCATTTCAGCATCTGGCGGTGGAGATGCGAAGCAGTTTACAGACCGCAGAGCTGTGCTGACACTGGCTGGCAGCAGTGTGAACGTGCAGGGTGGGGTTTGGTTGGAAAAGCCCCGCTTAGGACAGGACAGGGCCTTGCCTTTGTGATGCCAGCCGGGGAGTGTGTTCATCTGCCTAGGCCACCCAGCTTGCAGGCACCTCCCCAACACTCCTACTTCCCCTTCCACCCGACTGGGTAGGCAGGAGCTGAGCCGGGGCCTCTCCCCAGCCACGCTGGCCAGCACGATGTGCTAAAGGCAGATCACTGCCCTCCTAGATTAGGGGGAGTCCTGAGGAGAACCATGACCCAGAGTTCCAGTTCCCGCGCACCCTATATACAGTGACAGTCCTGGAGTCTGTACAAGACTCTGCTATGCTGCAGGCGAATCCTGCCTGTATCATCATGCTGTAGACGTGAACATCACAACCAGCAACTGTCCGGCGCTGGGAGAAGTGCCAGAGTGTAATGCCCGGGAACGGTCAGTACTTACTCATATGGAATCTTCTTGAAGACCAGGTGATCCAACAATGTCAGCTGTTCTGCTATTTCCAAAGCGGAGTGATTTTCAAAGGGTTCTGCTTTGACTCCCTCAGCCTAAATTAAAGAGTCAACATGTGTTTTACTAGGACGAGTTAGTTAAGGATATATGAAGGATCATTTGCAATCTGTGCACTGAAATAAAATGAATATCAGAGCCAATACAGCTCTCCAAAATGTTACAACCCTGCTATATTAGCCAGAAACAAATAAGAATGCACCTTATGCAGCAAGCATCATTTAAAGGCCACATTGTGACCCCCTTACACACACTGGCCAGTTACTCACACGAGTATTTCCATTCTCTTAATGGGATTGTGTGTGTGAGTAACTGCTCACCAGTGTGGGCGAAGGGTCCAGCACCACACTCCTAGGCTACGTCTACATTACAAATCACTTCGGTATAACATGAAGTAATAATCAAATCAATCAATCAGTAATAATATGCAATAACTTGAATAATTCACCCCCAAGCTACTCCACCCCCAAGTGACGGGAGTTACATTGACCTAAACGCTATGTTGGCAGGAGAGCTCCCTCTGGCGGAGGGAGGAGTTATTAAGCCGATGGGAGAGCTCTCTCCTGTCAGCTTAGAGCGTCTTCATCAGAGATGCTGCAGCGGCACAGTCGCATCAGTGCGGCTGCGGTGCTATAAATGATGTAGTGTAGACACAGCCTTAGTTACCAGTGACCATACCCTGCCTGTGGTGCCCAGGCCCACAGATCTTTCTATGGGGTCATGAATATCCAGTAGTGGGTGTTCTGTGAACTACACCGACACACTTAGATAGAAAAGAAAGAGGAAGAGGAGCCCAGTTGTGTCCATAACGTCTTGGAAGTTGATTTTCTTTGAGGCTCAAATGATCTGTGCACATGTGAACATGGAGTCTCTGAGTTGGGTTGTTTTCTCGTCTGATCTACCCACATTTGGATCAGCACCACGAATTTCCAGGCAAAAGCTTCTTTGCTGTTGCTAGGCTGGTGACACCAAGGCCCCAGGTAAGCAAAACAGTTAAAGACAGGCTTAAGTCCACCCCACCCAGCTTAACTAAGCACATACTGGAGTGCTTTGTTGACCAGGGATAGACTTGACTGTGGCCCTAAAACAAAGCCCTGATCCTGTGTCCATCAGGTTAATAGGAATTTTGCCATTGGCTTTAATAGAAGCAAAACCCATCCTAGGCAGATGGATTTGTGAGAGGGCGACTTTACCAATGTCTGAGAATCTGCTCAGGTTAATTAAGGAATCGTCTACTTGCATGTGAGAATATACAAGCAATCAACGTTTACATTTAAATCATTTAAATGTTAACATGGAACAAACCAAGGAGCATTAATTCCTGTGAACAGCTGGCTTTTCACCCGACATCCTTGTCATCAAGTACTTACTGACTTGGATCAGGCCAAGCCTTGCTCCTCTCTTCGGTCAACTGAGCAGATTGAGCTGCCTGAGTCTATCAGGACAAGGCAGGTTTCTAATCCTTAAATCATTCTTGTGCCTCTTCTCTGACCCCTCTCCAATTTATCAACATCCCTCTTGAACTGTGGGCACCAGAACTGGCCAGAGGATTCCAACGTTCGCACCAGTGCCAGACACAGAGGGAAAATAACCTCTCTGCTCCTACTTGGTACTCTCCTGTTTATACATCCCAGGACTGCATTAGCTGTTTAGACCACAGCATCACACCGGGAGCTCATGCTCAGCTGATTATCCATCACAACCCCCAAATCTTTCTCAGAGTCCCCGGTTCCCAGGATAGAGTCCCCCATCCTGTAAGTGTGGCCGACGTTCTTTGTCCCTAGATGTAGGACTTTACGTGTTGAAATGCATCTTGTTCACTGGCACCCAGTCTACCAAGTGATCAATAGCGATGCTAGTGCTTGAGCTTAAAAATACTAGTTCCAGGTTATATAGAGCCAATGGGATCATTTGTAACAAGCACAAAAATTCCCCACTGCCTCCACCAAGCAAAGCAACAGCAGATGACTGCACCAGTGTGACTGATGGGAGAAGTCAGCCCAGAGCATTACAACTTGAGATGAACCAAAACTGGAATTTCATATCCCCACCCCTGCACTTTTTAGGAGACAAGGTTCAGATCTGAATCCCTGGCGAGCAAACCCACCTCTCTGGGTCTGGTTCTGCAGTGGCTCTAAGAGTGAGAGCACCTATCTTCCGATTCTGGTTTGGGCTAAAATGGTTGGCAGCTCAGAACAGTGAGATTCCATCAATTGGCCCCAAAATGTCGCCATGACTGGTCACAAGACTTCACAGTTTGAACCATGTCCCCTACCTAATCCAGAGCCAGGCCTGAACGCTGCCTCCTCAGACCTACTGTAACACTGTCGTCCCCTTTAATCCAGGTCCAGAGAGATCAGTAGCCAGCTGAGGCACATGCTCTTGGCAAACCAGGAAAACACAGACCATCACAGCTTCCGTCTCCCCCAGAAAACAAGCAGACGTTCTATCCTCCCAGCAGCCGGCAAGAGGGGATTTGGCAGACTGGGTAACTTGAACTGTCAAGGCCATAAGGAAACGAGGAACAGATTGTGCCAGGAGCCATCCAGGCTAGAGACATGGTCAGTGCCTGACTGGGGCCTCAGTCTAAGAGAAGTGCCGTGATAAGGGATTTCTAAACCGGTGATTGCTGTGCCCCTGGCTACTGTGTGGGGTGCACAGCACTCATGTCCCTGCTCGTCCTCTGCATGGCAGCTTGCCTGACTCTCCCTGGGGAAAATAGTCTGTGCCCTCAGCTCACACCTTCATGGGTATTAGCTGCCTGAAAGGGCACAGGAGATGTAAGGCAAGGCCAGGCCACGTCCCCCCGCTCCCTCCAACTGGCTGGCTGTGGAGCGGAGAGCACAGTGCATCCCCTGAGAGCGTGGTGGGGCCACCGCTCTGGCATGTGCTCCCCTGGAGGGATTCTGGACGACTTTGCTGCAATTCGTCCTAGTTGCTCCCATGTGCGACACAGCCCCCGTACAGTCCCCCAGCATGCCAGGGGTGCCTGCCCCATGCCCACAGCCCATCCTCTGACAGAAGAATGCGTGCCAAAGGAAGTGGTTGCATTGTTCTATCCTGCACAGCGTGCCATGTAATATAATACGGTCTTTGATCTGAGCAGCGGCCCAGCTCTGTTCAAGGAATTATAGCCAGGCATACTTTGCTGCTTCTGCACGTCTAACCTTGGTTTAGTTCTGTGAGTATCCACAGTGCAAAGCATGAGGGGCACTTGTCTAGCTGCTGGGGGGGAGTTGTGTACCTTGGTCAGTCATGGCAAGGGGGCAGCTGTGAAGTGGCCTGCGCATGCAGGAGGGGTGAAATGCAAGGCTGCGTCTCCCTTCTCCGATTCATTTTTTAAAGTGGATTTTGATAGAGCTCTTTGTCCTCAGAACAGGAACAGAACCTCCTAGCTACTCCAGCAAACAAAGAGAATTCAGAATGGTGTCTGGCGTTCCCTGTGCAAGCAGACATCATGGGGAAGAGGATGGGGAGAGACACCCTCAAACACAAGCTGAATTAGACCCGGGTTCCCTCCCCAGCAGAAGCACTGGAGTGTGCTAGCAATCTCTAGGCTGCTCACCTTAAAATACTGGTTGGCTCTGCTGAGCAGCTGACTCCAGTCTCGTTGACAGCAGCAGGCTAAAAGCCAGCCAGGTGGAACAGGAGTCAAGAGGCTCATTAAAGTCTGCTGCAGGCCAAAGGGAATTGTTCTGTACAAATGGGTTCCAGGAAGAAAATGTCAAAGTGGATTTTCTCTGTGAAAATCTCTAATGCCCATAGAGTCAAGGAGGCATATCAGCAGGCCTCGTGCCAGCCAAATTGGGGCCAGACTACCCAAATGGAGGCTACAGCAAACACTTTACACTGCAAGATAAACAGAACTTTAACTACTTTGATACCTGGGAAGCTATTAGAGCAGCAATGGGCAAACTACAGCCCATGGGCCGGATCTGGCCTGTGAGCTGTGTTAAGCCGTCCCTTGAGCTCCCGTTGGGGAGCAGGATCAGGGGCTTGCCCCCTTCTGGCTCTCCAGCTGGGGAGCACGGTCGGGGGCTGCTCCACACAGCTCCCCGGATGCCGTGGCATGGCCTCGCTCCAATGGGAGCTGCACGGGCTGTGCCTGCGGATGGGGCAGCGTGCAGAGCCACCTGGCTGCAGCTCCGCGTAGGAGCTGGAGAAGGGACATGCTGCTGCCTCTGGGAGCCGCTTGAGGTAAGTGCCGCTGGGAGCCTGCACCCCCCTGAGCTTCTCCCCATGCCCCACCCCCTTGCCCTGATCCCCCTCCCGCCCTCCGAACCCCTCAGTCCCAGTCCAGAGCACCCTCCTACACTCCAAACTTCTCATCCTCAGCCCTACCCCAGAGCCTGCACCCCAGGCCGGAGCCTGCCCCCCTTCCCAGACCCCAACCCCCTGAACTCCTCATTTCTGGCCCCAGAGCCCTCACGCCCTCCTGCACCCCAACCCCAATTTTGTGAGCATTCATGGCCCACCATACAATTTCTATTTGCAGATGTGGCCCTTGGGCCAATAGGTTTGCCTACTCCTGTATTAGAGCAACGTATAAAACATTCAGTTTGCGAATACTTGGCAGATGAACTACAGCAGAGCAGGTTTAGATCAAATCTCAGGGAAAACTTCTCCACTGTAAGAACAGTGGGACAATGGAACAGAGGCCTAAGGAGGTAGTGGAAGCTGGAGCCACCTGTCTGGGATGGGTTAGAAACAACAAATCCTGCATCTTGACGGGGGCTAGACAAGATGACCCCATGGTCCCTTCTAACCCTTTGATTCTATAGTAGGGACAAAATGTGGAAATGCTGCCAGGGACGAAAATTAGGTGAAAACTCAAGATGGGCCTGAACCAGAGCCCTGAATCGGAACATCCTGGAGCTTTGTAGGCATGCAGAGTTCAACATCCAGACCCAGACCTGGTCTCAAAGTCCATGATTAGGGTGAAATGGAACCTCAAATCAGAACAAGCCCAAATGACTGAGTGTGCATGCACATGTTTAACATCCAGAACGCAGTGCGGCCAACTCTTAGAGGAGTTCACTGAGAGTCTTGCAGCACTTGGTGTTGTTCCTAAAATCTCAGCTGCTGGGATTAAGAGACTGCACAAGAATCTCCACATTCTTTGTTTAAGTTTCTAGCCCTCAGGATTGTAGAGAAAAGCTTGAAAACATGAAGTGAATGAATGCTAAAGAACCAGGAACCAGAAGGCAAATAAAAAGAAGACAACATTTATTATTTTGATAAATCTCCTGATTTTTAAGCTACTCTCATAATGTTTGGGACCTGACTCAGGATTTTTGAAGGTGTGGGGCTGGCAATACTGAATGGGACTCAGTCAGAACGAGCACTCAAATATTGATACATGTTACACGTGTCTGGGGATTTGCCAGCACAGGGGAAAAGCCACCCTTTGGTGAACCCAAACCCTGATGTATGGGGGTTTGTTATTTCAGTCCAGTTCCTGGTGAAACCTGTACACAAATTCTGCAGACATGAAGAGAGTTGTGTGACCAACTCCCCATGCACTGTGCTGAAACTGTGTATTACTTTTCTGTGGCTCTAGGGGAGACAGTGTTCAGCTGTATTGCACTGGGTACAGTTATGCCAATAATTCACAATCAATAACTTGTTGGATGAAATTTGACTTTTTGCCTGCGAGCAGATTAACTTCTCATGTGTGTCCATTATTTTAATCTGTGCTAGGAATAGGTTTTACATTTGTTTTACTCTCTGATCCAATCACAATTAGTTGTATTTCTTGGTTAGATAGTTTCTGTCCCAGATTGGATGAGCACAAGAGCCCTTCCACTAGAGGTACTTGTGAGTGTGTGAATTTAAAATTCATTGCAGAGGGGACTTTGAAATCTGCTTTCCATGAATGTGTGCTAGTGAACACGACTAGTGCAACGTTCACGGGAAGCTAACACAAAAGGCAAAGCACAGGCACATAAAAACATTCAAGCATAAATTCTCTAGACATTCTGTGCATTATCTACCCAGCTTTAGCGCCAGATGATTCACAGAGTAACAGAGAGCCGTATTTTAGGAAAGAGCCTGAAGAAAATAATCTCTGTTGACAATCACAAAGGGACAGGGTTACATGACAAATCGAGCAGTTCAAATAAAGCACTGCTGGAGGGATTACAAGCCGATCAGACTAACATACATCTAGGCTATGCAAAAACTGACTGCGTGTCTCATAGCAGAATATTAGTAATTCACTCTATCAGCTTGATGGTAATTAAAAGAAGTGAGGGGAGAAAAGCATTTACCATCTGTATGATCTCCTCCAGTGTTATCTGGTTATCTCCTGGATCTTCCTGAGTCAAAGTCCTATGCAAGGAAAAAGCAGTGTTACTTTAGCTGAAACAACAACAGGTTGTATGCATTCCTTGGCTCAAGAGCAGTGGTTCTCAACCAGGGGTACACATACCCCGGGGGTAGGCAGAGCTCTTCCAGGGGGTACCTCAACTCACCTAGATATTTGCCTAGTTTTACAACAGGCTCCATAAAAGGCACCAGCCAAGTCAAGACAAAACTAGTTTCATACAGGCAATGACTTGGTTCTCCCGCTCTATGTACTATACGCTGACATGCAAGTATAATTATATTTCAACTGATTTATTTTGTAGCTATATGGTAAAAAGGAGAAAGTCATCAAGTTTTCAGTAACCGTGTGGCTGTGACACGTTTGTATTTTTATCTCTGGTTTTGTAAGCAAGTCATTTTTAAGTGAGGTGTAACTTTGGGGTATGCAAGACAAATCAGCCTCCTGAAAGAGGTACAGTAGTCCAGAAAGCCTGAGAGCCACTAATCCAGAGCACAGCTTTACATTTAGAGTTTCATTCAGTTGATATTTTGATAGAGTAAACTTTTAGGAGTATGGAAGAAGCTGCTTCTGTAGAGTCAGATTTGTCACTTTACTTATTTAAAAAGAAAAATTGTGACCTCAGATCCCTGTAAGTCCAGCTCCCACTGGGGTCGGTAGGGGTCTGCAAACTTAGCTCCGCACACTGAAATGGTGTGAGCCTGTGGGAAGTGGTGGGGTCTGTGTCTTTGTCCCACAGGCCTATGTGGCTATTGCACACCACGGCCTCCCATTGACTTTGGTGGGAATGCCACATGCTGAGTGGCCGTAGGCTCAGTGTAACGAACACAAGCAGCGCCATCCTAACATCAGTCAACACAATTACTGAATAGAGGAAGCTCCACAAGCTGCCTTTGTTAACTAGCACACAGCACAGACAGCCCTGCCCATGCTCACAAAGCATACGCCAAACAGTGACGGCCGTGGAGGATAGGAACTGTGTGACTGGCTCCCAGCACCAGGAGTTTTCTAGTTAAGGCTTTGGGCCTGCAAGTCCTCGTGCGCAGGGAAGCAAGGCATGCTGGGCTGCTGCTTTCCAGATACAGGCTGACGGGAGACTGTCCCTGGTGCACAGAAGGTTAAGCATGAGCACCTGTGCACCGAGGCAGCAGCACATCTCAACCCGCCCCCCCCCCCCACTTCTCTTCATTGCAAGTTAAAAAAAAGAGGTAGCAGGTGTGTTGGAAATGGGCAGCCCTTAGCATGCCAAGGGGTCCATGGCATGGCTCAGTCCTGCCATCCGGTATTCTGGTGCTGACGGCTCCTCCTGCACAGAGTGCCAGTGCAGTCAGCAGGACTCCCAGCAGGGATAACTCACCATGCTGCAGTGCAGGACTGGCCAACAGCTCTTACTGTGAGGATCCCTGGGTCTGTGGGTCCCCAGGCAGCCTGTGCAGCCACCATCCGGCAGCTGGTTAGTAACTGGTGGGCTGAGTGGCCAATGGAACCCTGGCCCCACCAGAAGCACCGCACACAGGTGTCCTGATTTGAGGAGCGACCAGCCCCGACTAAACCAGCTGCAATATTTAAGCCAGGAGGCGGCACAGGAAGTTGTCTGGCCAACTGGGTGAATTCCTGGTTGGCTGCTACCTTGGACCCTGCCACCTCACCTGGCTCCTGAGCCCGGCTCTCCTCCCTTGTCTTGGTTCCTGCCCCTGATCTCCGACTCTGGCTTCAGCTCTGTGCCGGACTCTGATCACCCAAGCCCCAGTCGTGACACTTACTCCTGCTGCTGACCTCTGGAACTCGCTCCCTCCTCAGGGCGCTACCAGCCATCAGAGCGGGTTACACGTCCCACCTCTCTCCCTCGCCTGTGGGGAGCTGGGTGTTGGGCAGGGCTGGCAGAAGTGGTGTGGGACTCTGGAGATCATGCAGGGGCAGGTGATTAATTTCTATTCTATTTATGCTGTTGTTATTTATCTGATTCAATTGGGGGAACTGAAGGGTCTGTTTATTTCATATAAGCTTTCATGGGTGAATACCCACTTCATCAAACACGGGTATTCACCCACGAAAAAGCTCATGCTCCCATACATCTGTCAGTCTATAAGGTGCCACAGGGCTCTGTCGCTTTTTACAGATTCAGACTAACCCACCTACCCCCCCCCGATACTTTATTTAGTTTGTTGTTCATGGAGTATCGAACGGTGTCCAGGGCTGTGGAGGGGCTTTTACTGGAGCTTGTAAAAATCTCAATATATAAACTCAGTCTGGGTAGGGAGTAACTTGCCTCTCTTACAGCAGTGTCACTGAACAGAGAATCTGGCCCATCTTTGATGTCTGCTTTCTGAATCATATCATCTAATTACTGGTAAAACAGCTCAGAGAATATATTACTCCCCCTCCATCCTGGTGAAAGCAGGTAGCAGCTGCTAACAGGCAGCATAATGCTTTGGAAAAACAGGCATTCCCACTAATGAGCCTTTACCTTATGATATTGGCTGCTGCTTTTCTCTCCTGGGTCAGGAGCTCAGAATCATGTATAACTTCTTCCAGAAAGCTGATCACTTTACATTTTAGTTCATCATTGGTTTCAAAGTCCTGCCAAAAGTATGTACCATTAAAAGGTTTCACACATTTTATTCAGATTATAGCACATTACAAGCAGGTTCACCGTCTGTCTTCCCTTTAAAAATCTCTCCACCATTAATCACTATGTTATCTCTGCCCGCCAGAAGAGACAGAACATGCTGTCTGTCCTCCTAAGGAAGAGAAACAGCTTGTCCTCTTGTCAGTTACAATCTGCTCCTGCCGCAGAAGATCTTCAAGAGAGGAATTCAAAAGGGAGGGCACTGTACTTACTTTGTTCTTTGCATTACATCATAAGCGGCATCTGGACAGAGCAGAGTTTGGGCACAATTGTTAACAAACAGCATGGCTGCTGCGGCTCCACACTCTGCCACAAACCATGCCAGCATTGAGGGGCAGGTGAGAGAAGGGGGAATGGTGCCACAGAGAGCTGAGCAGCCGTCAGTCCATTTTCATCCCTAACTCTTCCTACAACCCCATTCTCTCGCACACAGAAACCCAGCCCACTGCTGTGACCCAGCCTTGCATTTCTGTACCCAGGTTGGAAAACCAATGAAGAGTCTGTTGCTTTGGATGCTCTGCACGTTACATTGCCATAACGTCAGGGACTGTTCTGTTCTGCATCTGCAGATTCCTCAGCCTCCCCTCTTCAGCAGGTGGGAGCTTTTCTCTACTTGTGTGAATGATACAAATACGGGAAAAGGCTGATGACCACCATGCTCAGCCAGGAAGCGTACGGTGGCATTCACCCCCAGCAGAGAGCCCATATAAGGCCTACTCAGGACTGGAGGGATCCAGTGGGCCCTGTACAGGGCCCTCTGCACCGGGTGAATTTCACCGTAATGAACAGGCCGGCTCATCGTACCATTATTGTTCAGTAAAATCTCATCCTATTGCCTCAGCGCAGCCTCTGCCTCACACAGCCACAGAGACGCAACCATCCCTTTGTCCCAGGGCTAACAAGTACCTGCGAGTGTTTGGAGACCCAGTGGCGCAGAACATTGAGAACTCTGTTGGTTGCCGCTCTCCTTATCACGAACTCTTTGTCCCCATTCCTTTGGTCAGGGGGAAAGCCTAAAATCATTGCAAATAACTTAGCACATATACAATTATTTTAGGAATTACTTAAAATATTCACAATTTAACAGAAATAATGTAAAAAAGCCCAAATGGCCAGTTAACACACTCTTAAATGTAAAGGTGAACTCTGAGAACTAGAACTGGCTGTAGGCAGAGGCTCTGGTTGCTACACGATAGAGCTATGTGCGTTCAAGCACTAGGATTTGTGTGTGCAAATAAAACTGCACGTGCAAGTGGAGAGTTGGCATTTCCACATGCCAATGGATGGGTGCAATACAATACAATAGACTGAGCATCATCTGCACAGGGCTAAATTGTCTGGGACCTTTTTCTCTCAAAGTCCATCCTTCCCACTGTGCCCAGCTACCGCATCTGTGAGCAGCCTGTATGCTGGAGCTGTGGGACACCCCCCCATCCCTGTGGTGGAAAGGCTAACGGGCATTCCTGCACTCAGGTGCACCTGCAGAGCATGCTCCACCTGGAGTAGTGGAGTTTAAATGGGTGAGACTGGCCAGAGAAGGAGGTGGGGAGTTTTCCCAGGAACAGGGACAGCTACTGCCCCAGTAACACGGGGAGCTCAGGCTGAGGCAGGTGCTAACCTTTCCCTTCAGCCCCATTTGAGGCAGTTGGACCTGACAAGCTGCATACGAGCGAAGGCCCTGGAGGGCTGCGGTGCGCTGGGGAAGCGCTGCTAAAGGCTAGTGACAAGGGGACTGTGAATTGGTGCTGAAAAGGACTCAAGGAGTGAGCTGAACTCCCACTGGGAACAGTGAGATTGCCCACAAGTGGGGGCTCATGTTGGGCACCCAGGGGCAAGAGACTCAAAGCTACCATGGCTCAAGCCCAAGCTGAGGGCCAGCCGACTACACCTGGCCACTGGTTTCTTTGGCCGGAGTTCGCTGAATCTGCGGCTGCTGCATGATCTAGTGTGCAGTGGGTCATCTTTGGTCTATTTTTTTTAAGGGAAGCATCCTATTGAATAATATGGGATGATGCTGTATTTATTTGGGGGAAACAGTAACCAGATACAGCGGTGACGGTCACCCTAGAAATAAACTGTTTGTACTGTACTCCACACTTGTGCAGCTCACGTTTCTCTTCAAGTGGGATAACTGCAACCTGCCCCAAGCTACAGAGCATTGTTTTCCCTCACCTGCACTTGCTAATGACATCCTTCGATATTTCTCCTTGGTCGGGGTGCCCTCGTTGGCTCCAGCGGTCGCTATTGCAAAAGCGGAAGCAGCTGACAGGGCACTGCGGTTACTGTCAAGCTCCCGGCAAGACGTCATAACGACTCCATTGTTATAAGAAAACAATGAGAAATCTAGAAAAGGAAGCAGGAGAACAATGGTAGGTATAGAAGAGAAAGGTTCTCTCCTCACCTTTACCATTTCATTTAACCATTTTCGCCTGGGACCAAATGCTGCCCTCGGAAACGCATGAACAACATCCCCAGAATTCATTGCACAACTGCCACCGTCTCAGCTTTAGCAAGGCGTAAACCAGGAGTGTTCTACAGAAATGAAAACTCTCTCTCAAGGGGGAGTTTATGAGAGGATTCTATCCTCCATCTAGGCTTTATTAAACATCTCATTGAATGATGGAGTTCTCTGTTCAATCCTGCAGAATGGTTAGAACATACAGAAAGATTTTCATGTTCTCTAGGCATTTTCCCACAAAGCTATGCAATACTTACTTCTTGTGTGCACAGTCTATTCTCACACACACACACACACACACCCTGACCCCTTTATGGGATGCAAGCCTAGTTTCCTCCCTGGGACACCTTGCACAGCACAGACGTCTGAGGCAGACATAAACGATGATGCCGCACTGGTTCTTAGGTCTTGCAGTTCAGAGCCCAGGTTGAATGGCTTCACAGAGGGACTCTGGCTAACAGAGTTTCTGAAGCACACTCCAGTTGTTGCTCAGGTTGCTAACCCCCTCAGAAAGGAAAGGAGAACTATTAATGACAAGACACTCAAAGAGCGTGGCTCCTAGAGTCATCCCAGAGCTCACATCATCACAGGAACATTCACTGCAGAATGCATTGCAGCCCTGGGGGAGGAAGGTACTCATCCACGAGGCCAGAGCGCAACATCTGCAGGACATAGGTGCAACTAGACAAAACCCTGCCCCCGTCACCACTCTTTCAGAAAAAAAAAAAAATTCAAGAGAAAGGTCCTGCTTTTCTTTCCATATGCACCAGTTTTACATCAGTGTATTTCCACTGACTTCAGTGGAACTTCTCCTGATTTACTCCAGTGGAGCTGAGAGGAGAATCAGGTCCAAAGAGTGAACGTAGCTGTGCAAATATCCCAGGTGCTAGATGAGTTTCTGCACACGATACCTGATGAATTTTTGCATTTGACGGCTTTAGGGGTAGTTGGAGATTTCGTTGGTGAGGTCTCAGTTTCTGCTTCATCACTCTGGTTTGGATCAGTGTCTGACTCCTCCCGAACTGATACCTCAGAACCTGGAGAAAACAAGCAGCTGGTTCAGATTCCCCACTTGTGACTGTAGATACCGCAGCAAAACAAGGTTTGGAAGCAGGCGCAGACCAGCCACATTTTAGCTCCTTCAAATCTCTCTAACATCCAAAAGGGATTTGCTACCCTGCTTTATCCAGCACAGGACACACTAGAATCAAAAGCACCAAAGTTCTGTGGCCTGAGAATTATTTTTGATTTTTCTTTTGTCCTTAAATCATAAAACGTTTTGCACAATTAAACTGCTCACTGTCTGACCTGGGTAACCCACAAGTCTTTACACAGCTCGGAAAGTTATTCAGCTTTAGTTGCCACATGGCATGTAAATAACTGCAGCTGACTGCATTCATGGGGTCTGAGAGTTCTACACGGGAGTGGCTCGGTCGGGCTCAGGAGATGTAGGCTCTGTTTATTGGTAGTGAGCCTGGTAACAGAACTGCTGAGCAACACAACAGCCTACTGCAATTTAAACCTGGCTGTAAGGTCCCTGGGATGGAACAGATGGATAACAGTGTAACACGGGGAATTTATACTGGTCATCCATTGAGAACTTCATGCCAAACCACTAAGTATAATGGGAAGGGGGGTTCCATGAAGCGTATCCTAGAATACACCCCACTTGTACATCCCAGGCCATTTCAGAATGTCACCACATGGGCCTTTGTTCTTCTGCCTGGCTCAGGGCCTCTGATTGTGTGCATCCAATCCCCAGTGGGTACAGTTCATGGACCCAGGTCAGAGTGCACTTTGTACACTCAAATAACAACATTTGCACAGAGATGAGGTGTGTGCGTACAAATGAGAGTGCCCACAGAACACCAGGGGGCCCTAGTGCATATCTGACCAATGGAACTTTTGCTCGTTAAACATGCAAACACTTTTCTTGGTAGCTTCAGAATTAAGGGCGGAAATGTCTGGTGGTGAGAGCGCAGGACGTGCCCAGCAAGGGATGGAAGGCTGCATGGCAGCGTGTTCACAACCCATGTAAAATTGGGCAGATTGTAGGAGGCGCATGTGTTAATTGGGAGTAACTAGCTATAGATCTGTCCATCTCTTTCTCAGCCACTCCCTTTCAAACAACGTTTTCTGGACTTTTGAGGCCAGATTCTTAGCTAGTGTAAATCATAGAATCGTAGGACTGGAAGGGACCTCGAGGGGTCATCTAGTCCAGTCCCCTGCACTCTAAGTATTGTCTAGACCATCCCTGACAGGTGTTTGTCCAACCTGCTCTTAAAAATCCCCAATGATGAAGATTCCACAATCTCCTTAGGCCATTTATTCCAGTGCTTAACCACCCTGACAGTTAGGAAGTTTTTCCTAATGTCCAACCTAAAGCGCCCTAGCTGCAATCTAAGCCCATTGCTTCTTGTCCTATTCCCAGAGGTTAAGGGGAATAATTTTTTTCCCTCCTCCTTGTAACAACCTTTTACGTACTTGAAAACTGTTACCATGGCCCCTCTTAGTCGTCTCTTCTCCAGACTAAACAAACCGCAGTGTTTCAGTCCTCCCTCAGAGGTTATGTGTTTTCATCGTTTTTGTTGCTCTTCTCTGGACTTTCTCCAATTTGTCTTCATCTTTCCTGCAATGGTTGTAGCTCCACAGAAGTCAGAGGAGTTTAGCTTATTTACACCAACTGGGGATCAGGCTCTTTGGCTTTGATAACTTCCAGGGAGATGCTGACAACATCAAAGCAGGAATTTTCGCTGACCCGTGATAAACCACTGTAGTCATCAGTAACACTGTGTTCCCAAGACAAGCGGTGAAGGTTTGGGAATGTGTCTGAACCGTGGCTTGTGACATGCCTCTCCCAGCAGCAGTTCGACATGGGCCTCATTTAGTTCAACGTACTGCTACTTGCTGACCCTGCACTCCTTAGACAGGCCAAGCTCCCATGGCCCCCATTAGCCAAACTCTGCCCTCACTTGCACCATGCGACTGGGCTGGCGCAAAGGGGGCGGGGCCTGGATTTGGCAAAGGACAGGCCAGTTCTGAGTGACCTGCAGGACTGGCTCCCTGCTGGCGCAGCTTGGACACAAAGAGAGATATTTTGTAAAGCTGCCCTTTGCTCTTGCACCCACAAACTGCAGGTGCAAATAACTGCGACTGTCAATCAGATGGAGAGACGGTGCCAGGCCTGCTAAGCTAATATGCTCTTCCCAGTACTTGACCCGGAGGGCTCTGGTCAGAGCTGTAAGTGACGGGAGACCTGGCTTACGCCGGGTGGGTGTTTAATCCCAAATCCCGGCACTGAGCAGCTGGAGGGGCTGGGCAGTTTGCCAGGCTCAGAGTGTCCCTCCCCACGGATTGTGCTGTGAGCCAGGGTTACAATGACACTTGGCCAGCTTTGGTCTCCCCTTCCTTTCTCCTGCTGCGACTTTCTGACATTTATAGGTCTGTGTTTTGGTGTCAGCTGGGGTAGCCGGGGGCCTGCCCAGCCAGGGGCCAGCACAATCCACCTTCTACCTGTGGTATGGCAGTTGTGTTCCCACCCGGCTCGGGCTGTCTTCCTTCAGCACCTTATGTGGCCATGTTGTGATCCAATGGGAGTCTCCATGGGTCCTGGCCTCTCCATGTCGCCAGACTCACACTCCACAGCTGTTCTCTGAGTGCCAGCACTGCCGCTGGCCTGACTTCACTTCTCCACAGCCCAAGCACAATGTGTTTGCTCCCAAATCCCTCTCTAGGCACCTCCAGACATTTTCTTCCCCACGTTATGTTGGTTGGATTGCTGCACGGTCCCTGCAGGCTGGGGTACGTTTCATGGCCTCTTGCATGTGAATTATACATTTCTGCTAAAGCCTACAAATGCATCACACTCTTTTCTTGAGACACAAAACTGGGCCCATTTCTACTGCCTCCCTCTGCTCAGATCCCCACTGTTTGCCCGAGAACCTCACACCAGCCTGTGAAACAACAGTGACTTACTTGGCTTGCTTGGAGGAGTCTCCTCTTGTTTTTCGGATGCAGTTTCACCTTCATCAGGTATTTTATTGGGGTAGTTACTGGACACATAAAGTTTGTTTATATCAAGAGTGGTCTTACTAAAGGGTGACATGGAAGAGTACATGCTTGCATAGCCATTGGAGGAGCAACTCAGTGCAGCCAGGTCCAGAGCCTTCCCTCCCGTGATGATGGGGATGTTTAAGGACAACTTCCGCCTTCTGCTCGGCGAGGACGACTTGGTGATGGACAGCGGGGGAGGGGATGAGAATTTCCGATTTGCTCTCGGAGATTTGGGCGGCTCGCCATAAAGCAGTTTGGTGTTCTGGCTGCTTGCAAACAAGAGCTCCAGTGACCTGGGTTAAAAAAAAAAACGATTCCCATTCATGCTGCTTTAAAGCTAGGGTGACCATAGGTCTCCTTTTGGCCAAGACAGTCCCTTTTTTTCAGCCCTGTCCCAGGCATCCTGACTTTCTTGGCAAAACTGGGCATTTGTCCCTTTTGCTCTTGCCAACTGATCATCAGCTGACAAGAGCAAACTGGACAAATGCCCAGTTTTGCCAGGAAAGCAGGGTGCGACCTTCAGTGGGGTGCGACCTTCAGTGGGGTGCAACCCTAGCGGGGTGCCTGGGAACACGTGGAGGGGAGGGGACAAGCGGCAATGCCAGCCCTGCGCAGGAGGTGGGGCTTGGGAGAGCAGCTTGGGCTGGTGGCAGGGGATCTTGGGCCAGCCCCACATGCAGGGGGTACGGGGGCCTCAGGCTGCTCCCAAACAGGCAGGGGGTAGAGGGGGACCTCGGGCCAACCCCAAGCAGGCAGGCGGCAGGGGGGCCTTGAGATCCCACTATTCAGCCCAAATCTTCCCCTTCCTAATTCTGCCCTCTTATTCCTCGTTCCAGCTCTTTTTAATGTTCTGAACAACTCTGCTTTTGCCTTGATTTTTGTAGACTTATATTCCCAAGTCAATGCTTAGCCAAAGCTAAAAGTAAGATGGTGGATAAGGGGGGAAAGCTGGGCCATTACAGTCTGAGCAGAGGTAACGGTAGCGTTAACATTCTCAAGGAACTTTAAAGAACAACACTCCAGCCAAATGAAATGTATGGGGGAGGGGAGTCATCTGAGCATTTTACAGACAGGGAACGGAGATACAAGTGAATGTATGTCTTGCCCAGCATAACCTAGCAAGGGACTGAGGGAGCCGGGGAAAGAACCCAGGAGTTCTGACTTCTGAGCCCCTTCCCCTAGCCCTCAGAACCCAGGCCACTTCCCCGCAGGTGTCAGGGCTCCGGTTCATGCACAGAGAAGGCGGAGCAGCCTCACCTTGCAGGAATTGCACTGATGGGTTTCTTGTAGATAGTGATAAGTTTGTCCAGAACGACGACCGCTGTGGTGAACACCCGGTATGAATGCAGAAAGGTGTTGAGAAAGTCGATGCTGAGGAACCGCAGGTCTGTCAGCCTCTCCAAGAGCCGCTCCACACTTGCATAGCGGATCTGAAGGACCTTGCACGAATTCATCGTTTTACTGAACCTAATGTCGACATCGTCACAGTACAAGCTGGCATCAGACCTGCAGAAACAGAATCTCTCTGTTCCAGCCTGGAGTGACACCACTGCACTGTGCAGGCAGATACACTTCACCTGGATATCCCTACGTGGGGCACAGAGTGAGACAGTGCTGGCTCCCCATGGTTAACTGAACACTGGTGCCTCTTAATTAACATTCTGCTTTGTGAGCTTCCCAAGGGGAATGTGACAGTCCCATCCCAGCGTGCATGGAAACACTCTGGGATATGCAAGAGGGGCAGATTTGCTGTAAATGAGTTAATCCTTGAAGTTCTGCAGTGACTGCGTGTGAGAAAGCAGCTGCGCAGAACGGCCCACAGCCCCTGCCCGCTGCGGGTGGGGAGGGGGTTGTCAGAATTTAGGGAAGTGTGCACTGTTACTGTGGCTTCTGCACAACCAGGTGCCTCAAAGAGGGTGCAGGATGGCCAGGCATCAGCTGGAGCCTGATTCAGCAAGAATTTTGCTGGGGAGTCCCACACAACAGACGCAGGTGCACAGGCTGCACCACCCTAGAAAATGTACAGAGGACTCCCCATGCCATGCCATGCCAGCTGGGTATGGGGGAGAAAGAAGAGTCACAGCCCTGCCCTCCCCGAGACTGCAATAAGATCTGTGGAGTTACTGCAGGGATGATCTGGGCTCATCCCCTTCTGTCACAGGGAACAAAGGATCAGCCAAACAGCTCAATACTGCTTTGCGGTTAGGGGTAACTAGAATGAAATGGGGTCGAGGGTGGAAACTTTCTGGCCCCAGGGGTATTGGAACAATGTGTACAATAGGGGTGCTGAAAGCCTATGACCCAAACTGTAAATCCTGTGTATGATGGAAAGCACTTCAAGCCATGGGATGCGGCCGCAGTAACCCCAGCACCTCTAGTTCCAGCACCTCTGCCTGGCATTGATAAGAGCTAGAGCTGACTCCCTGGATGGAGAAAAGTGACTGTGGACCAGGAGGAACACGATGGTGTGATATTATTGATATAAACTGGGACCATATAGAACATGGGTTGCAACCAAGATCCTGTAGTGGCATCAAATCCTATGTAAAGGGGGTCATATAAGGTGTCTAAGACCAGGTTACGGGTTACTGGTTATGATTATGCTGTCTGTATGTCTGTATC
>NC_133777.1:85213082-85308254 GCF_003597395.2 Chelonoidis abingdonii
TCACCACAAGCAACTCCTAGACACCCAGTCCCAGTCAGCACCACCATTGCCACCCTCCGGAGAAGTGACACCAACACCCATAAAAGAAAAGGTCTCTCGATCCCAAAGGCCAAGCCCCAAACCAAAGGTAATCTCATCAGATCTCCACATCACGTGGTCCAATCCTTTAGATTAATCTCAAAGCTTATTTGTAAAGGAAAAAAGTAGAGGTGCGAGCTAGAATTGGTTATAAGAACATACATCAGAATGGCAAGTTCTTAGTTTAGGCTGCAGCGTGATGAAGTAACTGCAGGTTCAATTGTCTCTGGAATCCTGGAAGGGTCATCGCTCTTTGTCGCAGGCTTCAGTTGTAGCAAGTCCCCCAGAGAAAAGCAGGATTGAAGACAAAACTTGTGGTTAGCCAGTGGGGTGAAACCGAAGTCATTTTTGTCTGGCTGGTTTGGTTTGCCTTAGAGATGGAAAAACCCCAGCCTTGGGCTGTGACTGCCCTGTTTGAGCAATTGGTCCTGAATTGGCACTCTCAGTTGGGTCCCGCCAGAACCGCATCGTCACAGATGGCTGTCTACTGGAAGATATCCTGTCATAGAACTGTATCTGCTTGGCCTGATTGCTATTGTCCTGCAAGGCAGGGGACTCTGGTTCCTTCCCCAGCTTCATCCCTCCCATACCCATTTCTTCCATATTTTAGAAAACATTACATCAGTAATAATTATTGCCAAAGCACTGACAAAGAAACCATATAATCCTAATGCCCAGAAGGGAACGATGCCAATGTAAAGTCCTCAAAGCAGCATGGGAGGAGACCAGGAGAAATCCACACTCCTTGTGGCTGCCTTTGTATTTCCTCATAGCCCTTTCTTTTCAAGTTTGTTTTTCCCTTTCTTCATTCCTCTGTATTTGTCCTCTTGAAGCTCTCCCCTTCCCACACAGCTCCTCCCACCTCCCTTCACACAGCCTGAGCAAATGTCCTCTCCCTGAACACCACCAACAAAACCCTGCTAATGTGCTGCAATCATCCCTACACTCAGCACAGCACATGGCAGCTCCTAGACACACAGAAAACCCTCCAGGGCCCCAAACAAACATCACGGGCCTTTGTCGTAGAATGTCTGCTCAGACTTGCCCATCACAAATTGTTACAACATTTCTTTGGTAATCATTGATTACTGGTGCGTGACAAGTAGGATTACATGCAAAGGGTTTAGTCTTGCACTCCCACCGGCTTCCGAATGGAGCGATTTGAATGCTATTCACTTATGGAGTCCAAAGGGAGTTCTGCTGGTCAGGGGCAGAGTCAAGCTACATTTGCACAGGCACTCAAAGTTACACATCTCACAAAGCACTTACTTGATCATCTGGGGAACTGTGACTTTTGAGTTCTCCTCAAATGCATTCATCATGAGGCCATTGCATCGAATATTGTCTACACACTGAAACACAGAAGGGTCAGGGGAACGGAGAACACAAGTTACACTGGAAAGAGAACTGGTTTTGAGGCTCAATATAGGATTTGCTCAGTTGCTGAGATCACAGCATAAGAGGACGTGATGTTGAACTAATCCAAACTGGATACATCCTCACTCATTGTATCTGCCCAGGGCCATTTGATATGAAATTGATGCTGGAAATGCTGCTTTTCTCAGATACGAATGGTCATAAATATGGGGTGACTAAAGGGTGAAGCGTTCACGGCGGTCACTCTTTATGCCAGTTGCTAGCGGAGAGATTACAGGGAGATACACAAATTAGCGGTTCTTCCAATGCAGGATTTGGCATACTTAGAATGAAACTACCAAAGGTGGACTGGGCAAAACCACACAGACAGGGACCTCCAGAAATGCTCTCTCTCCACCTCTGTTCTCCCAGGTAGACGCTTCCAGGCCAGGTCTCCTCCCAGAGGATTGCCCGATAGCCCTGGCAGACAGACTCTCCCACACCGTAGTCCCCTCCTCTGCCTGTTACATGCTACATGCATCTTGCTGTAGCTGTGTCGGTCCCACGACACAAGGTACGTGAGATAATCTCTCACTGGAGCAACTTCTGTTGGGGAGAGAAACCAGCCTTCAAGCTGCCCTACTCGTCTCTCTCCCCAACAGAAGTTGGTCCAATAAAAGATATCACCTCACCCACTGAGCTTCGGTTGTACACTATGGCATTCAGCCTCTCTCACCATGCGGCCTACGTCCTGAGTATCTAAGGTTCCTGCCTATATCTATCCTGGGAAGCTATGCTAGGAGTTAAACACACTACATTGCTTCCTTGCTGAAGAAGAAAGGACAATGCACAGCAAAAAGGTGGCTAAGAACGAGATGTTATAAAAACCTGCCATTGAAACATTCATTTTTCTCTCCTACCAGCTGGAAGAGCAGTCCCTACATTTCATGGAACCACATGGACCCAATTCTCCACTTCTTTGCACCTTGTGGCATCATATGCACTCTGCAAAGTGAGTGCGAAGTGGGTGTAAACTGCTGCCACTGGTGGGAGTGAGCAGGAAAGTCAGAACTGGCAGCATTATGCTTCTTTTGCACAAATGTAAATGAGCTGCTAGCTGCAAGGGAATGGCGGGTTAGGCCGAGATTCTTTTTACAGGTGGAATGGGCCCCGATTTTAGCATAGATTTACTCCCACCTCTGATGTGTGAGTGTGAACTACAGAGCGGCCAGAAAGCCCTGAATTAAACAAAATAAAATAAGAAATAAGAATTAATTTCAGGGGCAGGAAGCAATCTGCAACAGCCATGGAAACCTAGCGTGATTTTGAAATCGGCCCACCTAGTTAGGTGCCCAAATATAGATTGGGTTTTTGCTTGATTTCTTCTTACCTGACTGATGTCACTGGTCCACGCAGCCTTTTCTTGCCTGGACGATGCCACCAAGATAACAGTAAAGGATGGAGAATCTTTTGGTTCCACTACAATTTTGAAATCAAGATGATCTGTGTCTTGCCCTGATGCTTTTGCTTTGTAATAGACAAGATAAACAAGCAGAGTAAGGTTTGAGGAGTTTTTTCTAGGACATTTTCCAATAGGATTGTAAACAACATTTGCACTTTGTTGTTTTGTTTGGCCATGGAATGCAGAGTTAACCCTGTAGAGGATACAAATTCAGAGCCTAAGCTACCACGTTGGCCATGAATCACCAACTCATATGCTTTCTTCTTGCTGCTCCTTCTCGCAAATGCAAGGAGCATCATTACTGTGGGGAGCTCCAACAGCCTGTGGATTTGTGCTTTCATGCACAGAGCGCAAACCTATACTTTCAGTCTGAATAGGTTTTTTCGGTTGACCAAAGTGAAGCCCTGTTCTTAACCTGATGGCATCTGGCTCTTGCAATGCAATAACATTTGAACGCTGCATCCGATCAATTCCAAAACTTCTGGAAATGTTTTAGGCATCAGTGGCCCAAACTCTATTGATTTTGGTCAAAATGAGAAAGCCGGAAAGGAAAAATGGGGACACATACAGCCCGATGCGTGTGGTTAGCAGAGCCACCTTCTTCAGCCAGGCCTGTAATTATCCATAGACCAAAGAACTGGGTTACCCTCTGTTTATCCTCCCAGTAGAGTTTAACAGAATAATAGTGTGTGGAAGTGGGGGCATGCAGAGCCAGGGGGGTGGGCTGAGAGAAGGGAGGGGGTGGGAGTGTGACCCACAGGGATCTTGTAGGGGATGGAGGGACGGAAAGAGCCCCTGAGGTATGCAATGAGTACGGCCTTCAGAGGCAATGAAGTGGGGGACTCCCTAGTTTATATTAAAGAAAAGCAACAGAGGAAGAAATAATATCACCAACGTCTCCGTGAAGGCGCAAAGCGGGGATCACAACTGTGACATGCTGTCTCCCCAAAGGGCAGCTGGCTGTGCAAAGGTGTAATACAATCAGCAGCGTTACTCAGCTTCTTTATAGGCCACAAGTGCTGCATTCGGCAGAGCGCCCACTGAGAGGCGCTCTTCAGGGCAAGGGACAGAGGGAAATCTCGCTGCTGCAAGCGGCTGAGCCCCCTCAGCCCGTGAGCCGGGGGTGGAGAGGGCCCAGAGAGCCTGACTGCAGCACTCACCACTCGGCAGGCTTAGGGTTACGTGCCACACCAGAGGGCAAGGACAAGATTACAGGCTGCAGACTGGGCCGAGGCAGGACCGTGTCACAGAATGCGCCCAAGGGTCAGGCCACAGACAAGGGCCCAGCCTGCCTGTGCACAGGTGTAATCTGTCCTCACAAAAGCTGTCTCCATAGTGTGGGTGCTGAGACCCAAACCTTCAAAACCATTGGGGGCCCAATTCCTGATGCCTGGGCACTGACTGTCAGAAGGACTGAGCACCCAGAACTCTAAACAGGTGCTCAGCATCCCAGGCCACTCATGTAGATACCTAAACTCAGCGACAGGTGTCCGACGCGAGGCACCACAGAGTGGAAATCCCAGGTCCGGTGTCACAGCCCAAGCCGAGAGGCTAGTTTTGAGAGCTCAGCTGCAAATGTCTGGCTCCCTGGGTCACTCCTCCAATGTGACAGCCAGGTGTGCATCTGTCACAGGCGGGCGGAACTGGGACACACAACTCTGATTTTTATGAGGAAGATTTTAAAGAGGACAGAAAATAGCAAACTGGATTTTCAATGACAAAGGCTTGCTGCTGGTTTTATTAGACCATTAACACTGCAGTGTGGGACGAGGCTGGCCCCCTTTGGAAGGTTATAGTTAGGGTGACCATCCGTCCTGTTTTTAAAGGGAGAGTCCTGTTTTTGGGACTTTTTCTTATCTAGGTGCCTATTACCCCCACCCCAGTCCCGTTTTTTCACAGTTGCTATCTGGTCACCCTAGTTATATTTGCACAGAAGTGTATCTGTTTTGTTCATGGCAGATAATGTATTTGATTCATGTCACCTTGTTTTCTGCTTACGGAATGTCTGCCACTGGACCACAACTTCCTTGAATTATTCATCATTTGAATGTGTACCCTCTATGGATTGATTGCACACAGCTCCTTGCAAGTCGCCATTAACTGCCATGAAAACTCCAGCAGTGCCGGCTGGTTGCCAATGGTCCTATGGGTCACAGAGTAGGACGTTTGTGTCCTGGTTTGATGAGAATTACTCCTGTAATCGAGTCCTGTAATCAAGACCGTGGCCTCAGAAGCTGTCTGGGCTTGGAATCTCCCAGGTGCAGGTGGCAGGTTAGGGGGAAGCAGCAGCTTAGCAGGGTTGGGCCATTTAACCCTTTTCTCTGTCTGCAGGGTGTAGGTTTTGCCTTGGGAGCAAAATGAGTTGATTGAGTTACTGGCTGGGCCCAGAATTTAGATTTCATTTGCTTGCATCACATACACACAAGCTAAGTGCACATGCCCTTAATCCTCATCGCAAGTGGATGGTCAGTCCTTATGGGTCTTTACTAACACTTTGGGGGCCTGGCTCTGAGGAGGGTTATGCAGACTTTGCCCCCTTGCTGGGGCAGGCAGCGTCCAAGCCCACATCAAACACGCCACTTCTAGGGCCAATACTCTTGTTTCTAACATATCTCCTTCCATTAACAGGTGCGTGAGGAGAGCTCCAAGGAACGCACGCGCCCGAAGGGAATTCTTTTTTAAATTTGCACCAATAATGGACTGGGATTTGGCGGGGGGGGGGGGGGTTTGCACAGCTCCAGCCGATACTTACTTTCTTCATCAGTGCTCTCCTGCTCCTCCATCAAGGTGCAGTCGATGAGAGAGATCACGCCATTCTGAAAGAGGAACAGCCCCAGAGGGAAGAAATGTGAACTCGCACAGGCACACGTCAGTCAAGAAGCCCCTCGGAGGGGCAGTCAGGGCGAGACATGTTGATCTTCTTTGCTTTTTCAATTGAAGTAATTTAAGCCCAGTTCCTGCAAACAGGAACCCAACAGGATGACTCCTGGGCATAAAGTTAAGCATGTGCTCAAGTGTTTGCAGGATTGGGCCCTTATTTATTACAATTTGAAAGCAGATTCTATTACCAATGAATTCAGTGTTTTGACTGGTAGAAAATAAGTAATTACATGCTTGGAAATTGCAATTTTCCCTGTACTGCTGATCAAACTAGTTTGTTTATACATTATTTAATAAGAACAGTAAATTAAGTTTCCCCAAAGTCTATTGTGATAATCAGCAACTCTTTGCCATGGACTGTAATCTTTCAAACTGGTAATTTAATGTCAGTAAAGAACCATTTTTCTAAGATTCTCACTCAATTAACTGAAAAACATCCATAGACAAATGTGAGAGTCTTGGGAATGGATGGGAAAAGCCTGTAAGTGTTTTATACAAATTTAGGCCTAATTAAAGTTTCCCACTGAATAGATTGTCAGTATTCTTGCAGCAAATCACAAATAACTTCTCTTGCTGAGAACTTGTAATTTTTATCTTAGCACATGACACAGAGCTCATTCCGTAAGTCACAGGATGTCCTAATCACATGCAGTACACTGAACTGCCCTGTTTGATGCATCTAGCTATCTGCAAACTACAATTGTGTGAGGGAAATTCGAAGAAGAACCTCAGTTTTTAGGAACTGCAAGGGTGACGGTAATAAGACAGACTATAACCCGCATTCCAGACCTCCTGAGTTTGAAAGGACATTGGAAAGGCTTAGTCTGGCAGGCCTGACTACGTGGAGTCCCCTCATTCATTTTACTTTTAATGGAGACACAGCAGACACAGAATTTCAGCTCCTCAAAGGTATTCTAGTGCCTAATTCCCATTGGGAGTCTAGAGCGCAGCAGTTCTCAGATGGCGTTCCATGGACTATCCACGTCCCACACCGCTGCAGAACGAAGCACTCTGGGGGAATTGAAGGCTTCTCGTGGCAGATTTCTTTTTTACAGCACCGCCTGGAGAGCTGTCTCCCTGGAGCATGGATGACTTTGAAGTCCCACAGTAGATAAGCCATGGAACTGTGCCTGCTGCAGTGACGCTCATTTTAAGGCCTGGTGGGGTTAAAGCTTTCTAGGAAAAAGTATCAGGTGCACCCTCCATTTTCCATTGCCTGCTTCTGCACTCACAGTTGCTCAGAGGTGGATTTTGCGCACACAGTCAGTTACTCATTCAAAAGGAAGAGCAGGGAAATAGGGTCTGGCTGGAGGCCAGTTGGAAATTCCACCCATGATCTTCATCTGAATGCCGGCATTGCTGTACTGCACAGCACTGCCCAGCAGCGGGGGCGGATGGCCACATTGAGCTCCCACAGTGTAACAAGACTTCAAAGGGGTCTGCTGGGCGAGGTGACCCCCATATTGGACTCCTCTCTGCACGAGTGTGAGAGAATTGCCCCTTTCTGCAATTCGCACCTTGGTTAAGTGTAATTTTCCACCTGAGCCTCTTGTACAGATAATTAAGTGCTTGGAGAAGAGGAAGCATTGTCTCTCGCCCTCCTTCTTCAAGGACAGGGAGCCCAGCCTCCCCCTGGTGATCTTCCCTTTCTCGGACATTGGCACTTGGATGAGGGAACCTGTTGAGAGGACAAAAACCCATGATTGGCCCTTTGTGTAGCTTCTGGCCTGCAGGGGTCATAGTTCTGTTGCAGACACCTGGTGTGAGAGTCAGACTGGCCAGGCAGCTGGTGAATACAGTAGCCAGATGCCTCGGGCAGGGAGCCATGTGCTGCAGCGGAGCATGCTTCCCAAAGATCACACCGGGCAGGAAGACCCAGCTGTCATGGCTGTGAACCAGGAAAGCGGATCAAACAAAGGCTTCTGTTAGCAGCCCTGGCACACGAAGAGTGCTCCGGGGTGAGACTCCCCATCATCCCGGGGGCCCCCACACTGACTTTCCCATCCCCAAGGTCCCATGGGAGGGCTGCTGGGGAGCATGGCTGGTGGAGTGGCCGTGCAGGGGGCTTTGCACACCCACTGTGCTGCAGGAAGGGTCCGTGCGCCAGCCCTGCACACCACGGAAGAGCTGATGAGGCAGGGAGAAGAGGTGGGTCCAGTGCCCCAACACGCTGTGCAAGGGACGTGGAGAGCAGCAACCTGTGAGCTGAAAGAGCAGCCTCGTGTGGGGACCCCCAGACTCTTGCAGCAGCATGGGGGGGATTTCACCCCACCTCACACACTGGCCGCACAGGTCATTCACGCCTCTGCTGCAGGCAAAGTGAATTTCACCCAAACATGCCACACTACGCGCAGTGTCGTATGGAGACTCGTGCAGAGACTCTCCCTCCATCGCACCCACCGAGCCCCTCCAGCCAAATGTGCTTGACCACCTCCTGTCACTGGACCTCCGGGCTGTGATGTGGCGAGAAGGGAGCCCTCAGCGGCCTGCTGGAGCTCCTCATGACAAGGCCCTTGACTCTTCTCTACATCTAAGGGCAGGGACCGAATACACTGGCTTGTCCCCCGCTAAGGGGAAGTTTCTGTGGGAGCCCCGTGGAGAACAGCAGCAGCTCACCATAGCTGACCCAAACCTAGGCTGCAATTAGTCCTCTGGGGAAAGGCACAAAGGAAGGGATCCATCCACCACGAGCTCTCTGGGGAATGGCCCTGGTACAAAGCCATGTCCTTCACGGGATGCACAACTTACTAGGAGTGCCAGGGCCAGCCCTGGGGGCAGCGTTTCTAAGCTGTACTGGCATGCAAGCTACCAAATGCCTGGTCTGACCGCGGGGGATGGCAAGAGAGCAGCAGCTCCCAGGCCAGGCCCCTTTCTCCAGGTCATGCCCACTCCACAGGGGTGGGGGCTACACTGACTCTCCACCCCTGGGCATTCCCCTGGGTGCTGGTCACCAGAGAGTCAGGATCCAGCCCAATATTTGGCACTAGAAAACCATTTGTGCTGTAACGCAGGTGTGAGCTCTGTGGTGCAGGACAATACAGGACCTGAGACCATCCACACACAAGTTGGTTTACAGCAGGTCCCTATTTCCCTCCATGCTGTATAATGGCACTGGTGACAGTATTGGCAACAGGCAGCTAGGCAGCTCATCAGCGCAACGCATCGCATGGACAGAGGAGGAGGGAGCTATAGAGGTATAAACATTATACCTTGTCTGACAAAAGTCTGGCTGGTGTCCAGGAGAATTTCACACCCTTCAATAATCATCCTTTCTATTGCCAGATTTTTTCGAATATTTTCTGTCTCGCTCACTTCATCGTGCATTATCCTAAAGAGGAGAAGAGACAATTGGAGACAGTGAACTCTGCCGTCTTCACCAACAATTCCCCAGCAATGTGGCTTTCACACTTAGCAGTAGCTGCATTAAGCATAGTTGATATAGAGGAAGGCAAAGAGAACCCAGCACTGCTCCCTACATACAGCCGTATACCCCGGAGGCTAGGAGACAACACGCATCCATCTGGAGTTGCTACATTTTTAAATATAAAAATGTTGGGAAATTTCTCAATGTCCATTCTTGCTGCGAGCTCCCCCGTCTGGCTGGCTGGCCTCTCCCTAGGCAGGCCATGGGTCTGGTTTTAAGCCAGAGGGTTCTTTTTTCCCTATGGTTTATCCCCGTCCAGTACAGACTAAAGTAGAAATAGTTTTGCCCCAAATCAGACAGATGATGTCATTTTCAAGAGGGTGCGGCTCCGCCCCCACCTGTGTGACCTCACACACTGTTTGTGCACGAGGTCATTCAGGCACAGGGTGGGAGGTACTCTTCAAAATGGTGTCCTCTGTGTGGTATGACCTCGCATGTCCCGAGTGTGAGGTCATCCCGGACGGGGTGGGGTCACACTGGCAGGGGCGGGCCCAGGCCTTCCGGGAAGCACCAGAACGTCCGGTGCTCTGGGAATGCGGCAGCGGCCACCCTGTTTCGCCCCCCGACAAACCACGTCTCGCTTTCCTGCTCCTTGGGGGACTGGAAGGAGGGGTGGCAATGCTTTGGGTGGGTAAACTCAGCGCCAGTGTGAAGGATTCATCTCCCTGGCTGCAGCGCGCTGCGATATGAATTAACTGAGAGACTAGAGCAGAATGTTTCACTTCTCAGCCTCTGGAAGGAAAGTATCAGACACTGGGAATTCAGGGGTCCCTATTGTCAAAGAAATCAGTCCAGAGGCTGCTGGGACAACGGTAGGAGCAAGGTCCCTTTGCTGCCCCAGGCACTCACAGCGGGATTTCCCTGGGCTCGTCCATGAACAGCGTCACGCTGCATCTCCACTAGACCCGGCTGGAAAAAGGGGGAGAAATTCATATGGTTTGGGGGAATATTTCTTCCTGGTTTTCCCCCCACAATCTGAATTTCATTGAAATGTAACCTTTTGAAAAATGCAGCCCAGCTCCGATCTGCACCTTGTTATCTGTGCCCATAGCACGGCGGTGTCGTGAGATGTGAAGAAGGAGGGAAGGGCAAGCCCTGACTTCATCGCGCCATGAACAGGATGAAGCTAGAACCCCCCAGCCCGAAGAACGCTTCTTGGGGCTCCCCCACAATCCGAAAGCTGGCCCTGAGCAGGGTGTTCACAGGCCCATGCGGTAGCAAGCCTCTTTTAGATCCTGACCCCCGGCACTGCTGGGAATACTGGGACCCTTGAATCCACGGCAGCAAATCCCACTGTGCCGCCTCGTTACTGACCAACTCGTTATGGATTACAAATGTTAAAACCCACTGACTCAGAAACGCTCCCATTTGGGCAGCCCTGGTCGGCTGGAGCTGGCCTATTGCGGACATGCTCTGCAGACAGGAAAGTGCTGTACTTTGTACGAACTCCTCCAACAGCCAGACAACAAACCAGAGGGAGCTTGTGGTGCCCGTCTCAGGGCTCCGGACATGCCACGCCAGCGAGCTCCTCACCCACCTGATTTAGAGTCTAGGTCCTGATCCAGCAAAGCAATTAAGTGTGTGCTTAACTTTAAGCATATGAGCAGCCCCGCTGAAGTCAGTGGGGAGAAGCACCTGCTTACAGGTAAGTATGTGCTTAAATGATTTGCTGGATCAGGGCCTAAAATACCTCAACATACTCAATCTGTGATACCTAACTGCAAGAGCTAGTGACAGAGCACAGACTGCAGATAAAAATACAGGCCCTAATCCTGCAATTGGCTCTGGGTCCTACCTGGACCCCACAGCCCACTAGGTTCCACACAGGTTTGTTGCTCTGCGCTCGTGGGCCCAGCTGCAGGGTCACGGCCAGAGACAGGCTTTCTGCATTTTGTATACGAGTGCTGAGTTCTGGGTTCTGCCCACAGCATGGCCTCCATCAGCTGACTCTACAGCTAAAGGAGGAAGAAATGGTGCAGGCTGAACTGTGCCAGCACCAAGTGACTACAATCGGATCAGGTCAGTGCACTGTCGCAAGGAAATGGCCAACAGCATTTGCATTTTTCAAAAGGAACCTGAAAACACTTGAAAGGTGAGTGTCTCCACATTGCACTTGAAAAGAAGAGAAAAGTCCCTCTGTGCAGGCATGCACCTGAAAGCAGGTGCCAGCAAGGATGCTGCCAGGCTGGCATCCCATGTGACTGGCTCCAGGAACAGCCAGCACAGAGCCCTGTGATTTGCAGGAAAAATTCTGGATTCCAGGGGATTTAATGACTCCACTTCCTACCCCTTCCATGCAGCAACGATTCCGCAAGCTCGAACTCCTCAGGTCTTGTCTGGAGGAGAGTGTTGGAAAATGGATTTCAGCACCGGTTCCCCCCAGATCAGTACTGGAAAGGGTGTGAATGCTAGCGATGTCTGGAGACACTTTCTGAAGTGCTGCTGGAACTGATTTACCTGCCTTCGCCCTGTTCTCAGTACTGATTCAGGGGAAACAGACACCGACACCAGCTTCAGCAGCAGCTTGTTGTCCTGGTCCGGACAGAGCTACCGTGTTTTAGGTGGACTCTCTCCTTTTCTGGGAGGGGAGGTGTGATGATGAAGTGGGGGGGTTTTCTTGGGGTTTTTTGTCTTTTCCAGGGTTTGCATGCACAGGGGGTGGGATTCAATGTACCTGGGTGTTACTGGTTTAACGAGGTGAGGGGAGAGGGAGTTTGTTGTTACAGAGGACCGGAGAGGGACTCGGGACCCCAGCCCAGGAGACACAACCGGTTCTGGCCAGTGGGAGGACAATGGGCTGCAGAGAGAGGACCCCGGTGACCTGACCAGCCGGTTCCAGCCAGAGGAGAGCTGCGAGGAAAGGGGACTCAGGCCTTCCTGTTTACGACCCTGTTTACCTGGAGAGAAGACAATGGACTGAGGCGGGGCTTGAGGCCGGGGATATCAGAGACCCAGCTGGAAAGCAGGGGGGCTCGGGCTGGCGAGGGGAAGCAGGCAGAGCCCACCTGGATGCAGGGAGACTGGGATGTGCTGTTATTGTGAGAGGCCAGGCCTGAGGCCCTGAGAGTTTCCTGTGCTGTGTTCAACTCTCAATAAACCCTCCTGTTTTATGCTGGCTGAGAGTCACTCTGGTCTAGAGAACAGGGTTGCATCAGCCCCTTTGGGGGTGAAGAGGCCCAGGGGGTCCAGAGTGCGTGGACTCCCGGAGGGGGCCCACGGCAGAGACAGACGTGCTAAGGCTCAGAGAGGTGCGGCTCCAGGAGGTGGAGGGGCCTGACCCCGAGAGAGAGTGGACCCCCGAGAAGGGCTGTCTCTCTGAAAGGGGCACTCCCCACGGACCACACAGGGCCAAGAGTGGGTACGATCTGTGAGTCCGTGACAGGAGGCAGGTAGGACCTAATTCATTGATTTGGACATCACAGAGCTCAGAACAATGGGATGTGACACGAGTGCTCAGTTCCATTTGGGAGGCTTGCAGTTCACACCCTCAGCACTCACAGGCGAAGGAGCATTCAGTGCCCTCAGCATCGGTAGCACGAGCATGAGGCTGTTCAAAGGGAAAGTCTGAATCTAAAATAACACGGGCCATCTTGGACCCTGTCCTTTCCCTGCACCTGGTGCAGCACAGATACTGCTCTTGATGCCACTTTGTTCCCCCCGGCAGACTTGTTACCACAGAACCACCAAGCAATGCCGACACACTCAGCAAGTTCATGGATGGCCTCATGGAGCAAGAGGCCAGAACAATATTCACGCATTTGGCAGGGAAATGACTAAGTAAGGATTCAACTTCTCCTTAGTTTCTCCTATATTTCACCTCAAAAGGAACACACCTTCCCCTCCCTCAGCATGCACACTGCCTCTCCACCATGCTTGCTCTAGAGAGACAAGAGCCGCTGCTGTGGCACAGAGCTTTTGGAGCCTTCCTTGGAAGGAGAAGGAATCAACCTGTGATGGTTCTGACCTGGAAAGCTCTTCTAGCTTGGACTTGGCATAGTCCAGGCTGTTCCTCTCCACGTGCTCATGGGGCGTGTGCGCCAGCAGCTCATGTAACGTCAGAATGTACCTGGGAATCTGAGTTGGAACACAAACCGGAAATCAGGGGTCAGCGGAAGGAAACCATCGTGGGAGCAGATTAGCATTAACACTGACGTAAGGACGACTGGTTTGTACAAAGTGAACTGGGCTGGGTCCTCAGCCTCTACAAACCTTTTTGTGCTGCTCCATAAAGCCACGAGCACCCACCCATCCAGTCCAGGCCCCACTCGGAAAGTGACCCCTTCCCCACGCACAGGCTCAAGTCCCGCCCCAGCACAGCTTCTGGGGTCCTTCACCAAGCCCAGCTTCACCAGACTTCAGGTTCATAGCCTGTTATTCAGGTACCAGCATTTAACTGGTTAACTGGGCCTCACCCTGGTCTTTCTGGAAATCACAAGTTTCAGCTGGAGGCTTTGTTTCAAAAATAACCCTTGGGCCCCACCTTCAGCTGTGGTGGGTGGGGGGCTCGCAGGATGGTGGTTCTAAAGCAGTGTTATTCCCCGTGTCTGGGCAAGTGAGAATGGCTCTCGCGTTCACGTGTACTCCGCTTGCCAAGGTCTCTGACAGGCCCCGCTCAGCGCTCACGCTTAGAGATGCTGAGACTTACAGGGACTTTGTTTCCCATCACTGAGCGTGGCGGTAAAGTGAGGGTGCTGGCTGGCTCTGCTGACTCTGCCCCCTGAGGTCTCTGGGGGATCAGCCGGAGGCTGTTGGTGAATGGAGAGGGACCCAGCGATGGGAGTAACTCAGAGTCCCACAGACTAGGGACCTGGTGGGTGACGGTTTCAAGCCGTTTGTGGCTTTCCCGGTTGAGGGAGCTGGGTTCTCACACTGCCAGGCCTCCAGTGCCCTTGTAAGGAGGGACAGAGGCTGAGGCACTCCCCTGAGCTCAGTCTAGAGCGACCCCAGAATGGTCTGTGATGCTGGGGGTGGGGAGAGGCTGGGAAACCAACCTAGGGGCCATCCCTGCCTGCACTCAGGGTGTGAGTGGCCATCTGCAGGGAGGGAGCCCTTTGGGCTGTGACCAGACTAGGAGTGGCTGAGCACACGTTTGGCCAGTCACTTCATGGCACGGAATATTCTAGACAAACTCTTCTTCTAAACAGCCAGCCAAGCCCCTTCCTTCTCCATTGCCTTGAGAGATTATTTATAAGCAGAGCCCAGGAGGCTCAACAGATCTGAGGAGCAGGTGGTTTCCTCGCTGCACTTTATGGTCTGCTAGCACTTGCCACATGGGCCATGTGTCACCTGGAACATGGGGTATGTCAGAAAGGTCTCCAGCGTCCTCTCCTCGCAGTCCGGCTTGGCCTCATAGTGCTTCAGCAGCTTGTCGAAGTCACGGTTCTGCTTGCAGTGGGCCAGGATCTGCAGGCTGTACTGATGGTTTCTCACAAACTCCTGGTAGATGTTCAGCATGGGCAGCAGGATGTCAAACAAGTCAGCTGTAAGCAAGCAGGCATTGAGCAGGTTACTGCACCGCACGAGAGCCTCACACTCAGAACGGGCTCGGGCCACTTTAGCCTCGGTGCTAGGCCGACAGGTTTGCTCAGCTATGCCTGGCCTGAAGGATGATGGGAGCAACTGCTTTGTGTTTGTCTGACATTTATGGGAGTGACATGTCACGCATTGGTTCTGTGTCTGCATTTTGGGTTAGAAAAAAATGGGCATTTGCACAACAAGGAAATCCAAGCCTCCCTTGAGCTCCCTGGTTTAGGGACATGCACCTTTAAAGGTGCATCAGGCCGCATGCAGGAGTGTTGGGACTTGCATCGCTCGAGGAGGAGAAGCCCAGCCTGCTGCGTGTCTCCTATGGCATTGCGGGTGAGGCATGTTACCCTGCACCGGCTGGGTGCCCACAAAAACCACAGGAAGAGAGCTTCACAATGGAGGAGCCAGCAGAGTCAAGACTGTGCTCCCTGTCTGAGAACTACTGTGCAGAGCACTGGTGCAGCTCCTGAATGAGGAGCTGGGGATGGAACAGGCAGTGAGGAGCTGCTGGACTGGCAAATCTCTGTGATTTAACTGTGGGATCCATCAGGGCGGCATCACAATAAACTCTTCTGTGAATGAAGAAAAGCCCCATGAGGTCAGGTCACTGGAGTACAAAACCTGAGCTGCATGGCAGACTAGAATTGGTTTGGGGTTTTTCCCATGAATGAAAAAAATGGATGCCTTACCACAATGAGCAACAATTCACTGCAGTGATGTAGATCAGAGAGAACCACTGTTAGGTTTATTAGAAGGAAGGACACGCAAGACTTTAATGGGAGTGAAGAATAACATGCAATAAAGAAACAGCAGCTACTCACCAAGCACTAGTGTCGGCCAGCTGGATATTCTTGCTTTCAGGCCTTGATAAAAGATCTGGTGCAAAAACATGATTGTTTCACTGAAAGATAAACCAAAAGGTAGAGAGACGGGTGAGAACCAATTAATGAATAATTTAAGAATCCTGGCACTTCTAATGGGGGAGGCCAGAGAAGCACCGTGCAGTGATCAGGAGACTGGCTGGACTGGCTGATGAGGAGAGACAGAGAGTGACGGATGGAGAGAAACTCGTCAGCGTGGGACGAGGGGAAGGATTAGTAGGAACAGAGGGGTGAGAAGGAGAAAGAGGGAGTGTGAGCCAAAGAGCAGTTCACGTTTCCCAGTAGTGAGATGTAGGATCCCGTGAACAGTCTCTCAAGTTCTGTAATGAAGGATCATCCTAGGGAAGATTTAAAACGAGCAGCCAGCACCACACCCAGGGACGTGTACAACAAGGGAACTGTGCACCTCTTGCAAGTCTTTGGAAATGTGGCTAGTGAGTGTGTTTCGAGGAGGGCAGCCTGCCCAAAGCCACACCCCAGCAAGACCCCATACGTGCACCACACATGCACCTCAACTGAGGCCATGCCTGAGTCCAGCTGGCTGCTGCTTCCCTCCAGAGATGGCTGGGAATGATGGCAGAGTGGCAGGGACTTATCGAGTTTTTCTAACACCCTCTTAAATAACCTCTTTGAGCATCTGTCTGCTGCTCCTAGCCTCTGCTCTGTCACTGCCTTGTCTCTCTTCTTCATTTAATGATCAGATGAGCAGAAGGCTGCACAGTGGCCCACGTGGGCCCTGACCTTGCACCTGCTTTGTAGATTTCCCCAGCTTCCATTCCACTCTCTATCAAAGCACCCCAAATAACTTTGCATCTATTAGTTATGATTTCCCTCCTGTGATGCCGAGTTGACTGTCCTTGATTAACTCATCAGTCTACGTGCTTTTCCATTACAGCCATAATTAGTTTCATCACTATCATCCCACCTGCAGAATTCAAATGTGCAGGTCTGTACTTTCCTGTACCAAGGACCTGGCTTTATTATAAGCAAGTTCTCCTGCTAGTCCCTGCCCCACTCCTCCCCAGGGTCCTGATTAGAGTTTCCTCCTTTGCTATGGCTTTTTCCTTCTCTGGGGAATTTCTTCTTCCCCTGCTATACGTCCCTCGTCTTCCTTTGCTGATAGGGAGGCAAAGGAGTTGTTTAATTTTCAGCAGTCCATAAATGACCTTTGCCATCTGCTTGCCAGACCCTTCCTGCTGCCTTCCCTGACCGGCTACCCCGGACATGGATCTCATTAGTTCTGTGACCCTCTTGCAGAGTTTCTCTTTGCTGGGTGCAGTCGTGCTGCTCTCCTTGTTTTTCACTCTCTCAGCTTCACTCTGCAGTGTTTGCAGGCTTCTTGGTGCCTGATGGGGATACCTCTCAGGATCCTCCCTTCCCACTGGCATCGGTGCCTGGTGGACGGTTTCATGCACCACTCACCTCTGCCTAGTCTGAATGAAGATGATAGCAATTGATTTGTGTTTGTGTGTCACAATTACTGGAGTGAAATGTCACTCATGGGTTCTGTGTCTGTATTTTGGGTTTGAAAAAATGGGCACTGGCACAACAAGGATCTGCCAGTGATTAATTTGTGCCGGGGCTCAGCTCTGGCACCTCTTTCAATACAAATTAAGCAATGGGGGAGGCAGCGGGGCCTGGAGGTGATGGGGGGGAGGGCGCCAAAATAGAAGTTTTCCCGGCTGCTATTTTCCCTAAAGCCAGCCCTGGATAGCAGGGACTGGACTCATGACCCAGAAGGTCCCTTCCAGTCTGATGTCCAATGATTTCCCTGAGGCTGTATCAGATAATCTCCATCTTCTTGAAAGCATCACCTCTGCAGCCTACTCCGTCTCCTTACAGCATGAGCACGTAGAGTGAGCAGACGTCCCGACAGAATCGGGACTGTCCTGACTTTTCGGCGTTTGTCCCGCATCCCAATCGATGTTTGGTCGGGACACAATTTGTCCCGATATTTTGCACTCCTGGTTTTTGTTTTGTTTTGTTCCGCCGGCAGGACTTCGCTTTTTCTTTTGCTGGGCTGGTGGGACTCCATTTCCCCCTGCCCCCTTTGCAGGCCGGACTCTGGGACTCCAATTTTTGTTGTTGTTTTGTTTTCGCTCTCTCCCCCTCTGCCAGCGGGACTCCCCCCCATGTGTCCCGATATTTTCTTCATCCCATCTGTTCACCCTATGAGCACGAGCTGTAACTGCATTTCCCAGAGGGGAAGCACAGCGAGCTGTGGGGTGGGATGCGCTAGCCAGCAACACAGGGAATAAGTTCTGCCATTGTCCTGCATGGAGAAAGGAATCGCCAGAGCTGGAATCTAATCAGGACACAGGGCTCACTCGCCCGCGTGGCCCCTCCGAACACATTAACGATACTTCACTGCTAACTCAGCCAAACTCTTTTTGAGGGTCAGTAAAAGTCAGTTAACTTTCTCTCGCCCATTTCCGTAGGGCTCTGCATTTTCTGGTTTAAGCTGGAATCAGAAATAGCCTGGGAAATTCTCTTCTTAGTATAGTTCTGAGTTACCTGAAACTGAGAAGTATCAGGAAATTAATGAGATTTCCCAGTTCCCGGGACAGAGGGAGCTGCTCTGATGGGTTTAGATGTGTCTCTGAACCAGCCCTCTGAATTTGTCAATATCCACTCACAGGTGAGTTAACAAGGCAACATAGGGGCTAAGGGATGGCCTAACTTAATGCATTTATATAGATCTTGGAAGGCCCAGAATTAAAGATGGTCCTGAATCAAAATCCTGGATGGGAACAGTTGCAGAGTTTGGGAAAGCTCAGCTCAAGATCCATGGCCAAACTGCAGCGTTTCCGTCTCTCTCTAATGGGCCAAACCCCTGCTGCAAATGGGCCTGGAGCTTTGGGAGAGTGAGGATTGGAATTCTGTCGCCTGGGCCTCTCTCTGTCCTTTGGGGGTTCCTCACAACACCCCAGGACAGGTATTTTACTTCTCATAAGTCGCATCCCAGTTAAAACCGGCCCCAACCTAATGGGGCGAAAAACAGGCTAGAGAGTCTGCCCATAACTGAATGCCAGGTTGGCACTTTCAGTGCTGCGAATGATACACTGCATCTGTAGCCATAGCAACAGAGTGAGTGGTTTCTGGATGACAGGAGCAGTGATGAGAGCAGGGTTTCAGGGAGTTTCAGCTCCCTCTGACAGAGCATTCAGCCCGCCACCGGGCTGGCCTGAAGGGATGAGCTCTGCACTGCCTGCCATGGGCGTGCCCTAGAAAATCCCACGTGAGGCAGGTTTGGTTTCCTGTACAACTTTGTGGCAGTTGCAGCGAGATAATCCCCTCGAATGCGTGTCCTTAACGCTGAAGAACCTCTGGGGACAGAGTCCCATTGTCCAACCTCCTCTACGACTTCTTCCCAGGGGATGTTGCAATCTCCTCTAGTCCTAAGGTCTGGCTCCAGATTTTGTGCCCTCTCCAGTCCTCTCATAGGAATTAGGAAGCCAACCCCCCTTGGGCACAGCCTGCAGTGTTCAGCTGGCCTCTCGCAGTTTAACTCATGAGGGGATTTCGCTTTCCCTCGGTCAGTTAGTTCAGCCTGTCAAGGGGCAAACCCGACAGCAGCCAGTGCGAAGTTCTGCTCTCCCAGACTAGACTAGCGCCTTCACAGGCCCTCAGAGTCTCTCTTTGCTTCTGCTGGCTGTTTTCTGCCACATGATCCGCAGAAGTAAATAGCCAGAACAAAATCACTCGGGCATCAGCACCTGAAACCAGCACTGAACTCCCATGGGCCCTTGGGAAAACAATGCTGATGCTGGGTTGGGGTTTCTCTGTCCCTCCCCTCTCCTCCTAGCTCAGGTGGACTGACAACCCAGACAGGGAGCGTAGGAGCTTCTTGGGGGTACAGCAGGAGGTGGAGGGGAGGGGGAGGAGACAGATGATCAACTTGTGTAGTAAATAGTAACATGGTGCTAAACTTTCCCCTCCCACACCAGGGGCCTGCTAGGGCTGACATCTGTCTGAGCATATCCACTGGAAACCTTACAACAGTGGGCCAGGAATGACTATTGAAAGAGCTTTGTATTCCAGTCACTGAGGAGCTGAACTGTGCTATCAGAGGTGTCATACACCACCCCTCGGGCAGACATCTGCCATGGCGGGGTTCCATTCTCTCGAGCGAGACCGGCTCTAGAGCAGGACTTTGTATTACGATCTGTCCGAGAGTCGATGTCCTCATGCAGGATTCAGCAGGGATTGCTGCTGTTAAACCTGGCATGTCGCAGGGACACACTTGGCAATGTCTTTGTTTGGCCCAGGCTGGATTTAAGCATCTTAATTCATCCTCCTCAGCCAGGGCCTGTGGCTGGATTGCTATCTGTGCAGCCCATGGTGGCTCTGACATGCAGCATCTCTCCAAGCACAGAGCATTATGCAGACTATGGGTGAGAGATTACACCTGCTCTCTGTATACTACACATCTCTCCCAGCTATTACGGTCTCTCCTTCCCTTTTTCTTCTGTTCATGCAGCTGTTGAACGTATTCTGCTTCTGCCTCCAGCATCTTGAAGACAACCTGGTTCCTTTTTCTCATGTGACCCGTTCGTTATAGGGATAACCTCAGCTCTCTTGCCTAAAGCCAATGGAAAACCAAACTAAACTAACTCAGCTCCTTCAGCTTTCAGTCCAGGTGCATTTCCCACTGTCTCAGGCCAGAGCACCTGGCACAGAACTCAACTCTTTGAAAAACAAGGAGTCCGTAACACCTCCCGTTTTCAATGAGTGCATGAATACACTGTTGCTGCTGAGAGCTTTCACTGTACGGCTCCTCCATGCACAACAGACCCTCTGCACATGTGGATTTCCTCCTGTGGCAGGGAGCTGATTGGCATTTTCTAGTTAGGTACCAGCCCCCACCCTTATTGCAGGGAGCAGAGCGATAAGGAAACTTTTTTATGCCTGGAACGTGAGTGGGATTGATGTAAGCATTGGAGCCATCCAAAAATGAGGGGAAACCTTAGGTACGAGAAGCACCTTATAGCAAATCAGGGATGCTCTGATTCCTGCATTTATTTGCTCTTCAAGGCTTGGGCTATTTGTTCATCACTTGGCCTCATGCTCCCCAGTGCGGGACACTGGAAGTTGTTTCTGGATAAGTAAAGGATTGGGGGATGGGTAGGTGAGCTGCTTAGAGGAGAAACTCCTAAGTCTGGTTCCATGCAGAAAAGGCCTGATATAGGTGACACACTGGGCAAGAGGGGGCCAAGAGTCTCTTTATATTCTCCCACTGAAAGCCCTGCTCTCAAGAGGAGGAGCACCCTTAGGGGTGGCACTGAATGCTTAGCTGCAGAGAGCTCTGCCAAGGATCCCCTCCATCAGGAACGCCGCCAGGCACTACCCACGCCTGCAGGAGGTCACCAGAGTGACCAAAATCCCATGGCAGGTCCAGTGAATCCACTGACAATCCTGCCCTCCCTGCCATAGGAACGTGATCATTGGTCGGACAGTCACCAAAACCAGGCGCTCTAAACCCAGCAAAAGCCCCTGCAATCACCATGCAGCCGGTTGTGGAGGGGGAACTGGACATATACCGCACCCCCCTTCGCATCCTACCCCATTACCATCAGTACACTGCTAGCTTCCCCCGGGCATGGGTCATCCAGGAACGGCGCTCACCTGTTCAGGAATATGCTGCTGACATCATCATGGGTGATGGGAGGCTTCTTGGAGCTCGCTGCCATCCTCAGCGGGCGGAGGAAGTTGTTGACCAGAATATGCAACTGTTGAACATATTCTGCTTCTGCCTCCAGCATGCTGAAGACAACCTGGTTCCTCTTCCTCATGCTGTCAGCGTGAGGAGATCTGATATAGTCCTGAATGATCGTCTTCCATTTCCTCCTGCATAGCCAGCCCCGTAGAAAGCTCTGGACCTGTTAACAGATTAACGACCTCATTAGCGGTTTTACACCTCAGCCTGGGCTATTTATGCAGCAGTTTAGGTGCAAAGACCAAAGAGCTCTTCCATCAAACAGTCCGTTGTGTGGAGGTTCTACCACAACACGTCTGTACAGCTGGTTTGCTAATGACATTCATGTGGCTTTGTGCTGAGCCATACATAATGGTTTCTGTTCTCTGTACTTCTGCATGGCCTCGCTGCTGGGACATGAACAAGAACGCACTGAAAGGCACTTTCTCAGTGCATACGATCACCTCTTTCTCCTTGTACAAAGATGAACGTAAGGCTCATTATTACATGAAAAGAAAACTCATTAACACTTGACCCCTCACTGCACACGTAAAGTACAGCGCACGATACTGTCAGCAGGACAGTGAGGATATGAAAATACCCAACCTACCCAGAACCTAACACAGATCTATCAATCTACCAATTCACTGATCAACCAGTACGTTTGTGCGCGCACACAACATACAGAGACAGGTGTGCTACATTAAAAACAAAAAGCTTTTGATCCTTGTATGTACAATGAAAAAATATCTGCAACATACTCAAATCTGTATCTAGATCCAGCCATAGACAGATATATGCACTCAGTCCTGCACACCCACTTAAACCTGAAAGTGCAGTGTTTTATGGCTGAAATCTCCTACACAACAAACAAAGGCATCACAGCTCCGAGCCGGGGGGGCATAGCCAGGACTCCTCCTCCTGTACATGTGTCACTAACTGCAGTCAGTGGGAGTTCTCCACGGAGGTGGAGTAACTGCAGGACCAGGTCTCTGTGCAGGTGAAACTGACCACAAGGAGAAACAGTGCTGATTTTGTGTGCAAGATGTAGCTAGCTCAAGATGCTCTCCTGCAATGGTCAGATTTAACCCATTTTCTTGGAGCAGGCTGTATAACAAATGGCTTTGAAGGACTATTTGTTCTCTGCAAGGAAGAATTCATCCTAACACAATTTCCTTGCAGCATCTCTGAGTCTGTAAATCTCTGCCTGCAGGGAATCCTGCTTCTTACAGGTCCCCACTACACCGACATGGCAAGATTTAAGACGGGGCTATTTGTCTATGCACTGGCACACTACGGTGGAGAGGTGCTCACCCCAACAGCAGACGTGGCCAGTACTGAAGAAGGCAGGGACAATTAACAGAAAGCTTTACAGAGAAGCGGGGCACATTCTCCTTCAAGAATTCATAGAGTGGGGACAGCTCATCAAACAGCTCAGCCCAATCAACACTACAGCAGGTAGCAAGGATCAAGCTTCACTCTGTGAAATACATTTCAAGTCAAGTGTTCATGGCATGGCTCCTTACAGGTCACTAGCAAGTACCCAGTGCCAGGGTTTAGTCACAACGTCTGCGAACGGGTCTTTAATGTGACAAAACAAACCTTTTTGATTTTCTTGATATCGCTGTCATCGTCATTCGGCGCGCTGCTCTGAGTGGACTGGATGCGCTCATTATCTTTAAGCAAGGAGGCAATCTATAAACACAGGAAAACAAGGTGACCAAAAGCTCCAACACTGGCACTGCGAAACATCTCCGTGCACAAGTGCAGGAAGTGAAAATACGTGTGTGAGCGAAGTCCTGTCCCCAGTGACCTGCATGCACCAGCCAGTAACTCCAAGGGTCAGACGTGAACCATGTGATAAAACCATTCGACTATGGTACAATGCTGAGCTCTAGCCCTGATTCCATTTTAAATGACAAATGTAACAGATCATGTTGATTCTGCCTCTAATGGGAAAGCACTAACGATGCACTGATGAAAAGACAAGAGTATTCTAAATATCAGCAAAATAAACCAGTTGAATGTAATGTAACGTATTTGAAATATAGGCTGTACATGGTCTATCCAAGATATTTTAAAAAATGGGAAATGTAACAGTTCTAGGCTAGAAATGTTGCCAGATACCAAATGCAAAACTGGGCAACTGCTCTATGATAGTATCCGAGGGGTAGCTGTGTTTGCTGCTATTACAGATCCAGACTAAGAGTCCTGTGGCACCTTATAGACTAACAGACGTATTGGAGCATGAGCTTTCGTAAGTGAATACCCACTTCATCAGACGCATTCACCCACGAAAGCTCATGCTCCAATACGTCTGTTAGTCTATAAGGTGCTACAGGACTCTTTGCTGCTTTATGATAAAGTCTCCAGCCAGAGCTTTTCAAGAAATGGGGTGGGAAGAAATTGCAGAAAATTCCCACTTCACTTTCTTCCTGCACCTTTCAGCAAGGAATGAGTTTTCATTTATTCGCCATTTTGCATGAACATTTAGATGGAACATTTTAGGCTGTTACATTTTCATTTTCAAAAATGTTTAGTTTTTTTTTCTTTTTAATCTTCCTCCCTTCGTTTCTCCTTTTCCTCCCTCCTCCCCTTTTCCCCATCTTGCCACTGAAAACGGGGCAGGAAAAGAGGGAATGGAGGAGGGGAGAAAACCCCATAATTCAAAAAAACAAAACTGAAAAAAAAAATCCACATTTTTCAATTTTGTTGAATACAACTAAAATGAAAAGAGATAGTTGCGAAAATCCCCTGGTTTGGAAAAAAGCCATTTTTTATTAAAACATTTTCCAACAAGGGATCAACTTGCTCTATTCAATGTGTTGTACTATGGCTGGAGAACAGAGTACCCAACACGCTGGGTTACTGGGGGTCACCAGTGCAAGGAAGAGGAGAACATCTCAGGACAAGAGAGGAGGGGCAGAAGAAGGCAGGTAGAGTTTGAAATTGAAATAGCTTCTGTCACATGGGGGAAACCGTGTGAATATCCTAAACAGGCCTTCTGCAGGGTTCCAACTGCGCCAAGACCATTCTGACAAAGCGGTTAGAATGATGGGCAACTGGGATCGTGACAGAACATGTGCTGTATCCCTAACAGGAAATATTTCTTCCATATCCCTATAAAGCCCTATTGAATTTACTAGGGATGAAATCAGTAAATCCCTATAGAAATTAAATAGGTTCCTATAGAAGGGATTTTTAACAGGATAGAATTGAATATGGAACAGGGTGCCTTTCTACAGAATTTTAAATCAACCTAAAGAAATTGCAGTTCTGCAATAGACTTCTATAGGCTGCATTACAAATGCTACAGAAAGGTTGTAACATTCTCCATCCAGTTCCATCAGGCCTTTCCATACGGGTATTTCCAAGCAAGCAATTGCTGAGTCAAAGGAAAGACAAGATGGAGCAAAGTTGTTCTTTCCTGTCCTTCTGGGGCTCTCTTTTACTCTTCAAATCTCCCTTTCCAGCCCTTGTTTTATGTCTGACAGAAGACAGGTCACTCTGCAGTTGAATTTTCACTGCATAGCTAGCTGCAGCGGTTCAGACAGAGCAACCTGCCACTGCTCTGTTCAAGCACTAAGCATTTGATTCAGGAAAGCACTGCAGCATGTGCTTAACTTTAAGTCTATGTTTCAATCCACTCGATTTATGTGCAGACTCAAGCATTTTGCTGAACAGGGATGCTTTTCTGAATTGGGGCCTAAGGGCCCAAACCTGCAAAGTGCTGAGCACTCCCAACGGGTTCTGAGGACCCTCATGTTCTCTGAGTGGATGGGGTTCAGCACTACGCGGAAGCAATCAGAACTATGCAGGATCTGGCCTAAGTATCTCTTCCACAATGCTCTCAGCCCCTTGCTAGGCCAAGCAACAGGAGTTCTAAGATTTGGCTCCAGAACAGCAGATGCCTCACTTGGAAGCAGGTCTCCCCAGCTCTGCCAACTGCGCCACAGGGCCAGCCACAAAACGGCATAATTAATTAATAATTAGCATTTATCAAAGACAGCACATTAATGACAAAACTGAATTATTTCAGATTTCCTACCAACTAATGGGTGAAATGACTTCTCCAAGCTGGGAGCGAGGCTTAAATCATCTGACTAATACTCAGTGTGGGAAAGGGCTGGGTTTTCTCTTTCTTTTTTAAATCAAGTAAGCAGAATTTGCACATTAAAGCAGAAGCTGATTATTTGATCTCTACTTCAAAGAACACAGAAGAGGGGAAAACACACCACAAGGTAAAATCAAATGCATTTGGGCTCAGAGAAGTGCTAATTAACTGCTAACGCTTGGCCAGTTCCTAGATTATTGATTGCTTGGCATTTTTAATCCATAATCCCTTGGCCCAGTTTAGGGTTTGCACACAACTCCCATATTTGCCTTATTAAAAATGTCAATAATTAGCACTGAGGCCTTAATCCCCAGGGACAGGCGGGATGGAAACTTGACCCAGCTGAGATTAACAGCAGAAAATGGATATAATTAGGACAGTGCACTTCATACATTGCTTTGGAGAGCAGCAACAGCTGTATTTCTATTTACCTACTGTGATGGGTCAATGGGATTTCCTTTACCTTCCCTACCAGGCCCCGGAGTTAAACACCAGCCAGCTAGTGTCAATTCCAAGTGTTAACACTTAGGAAGTGGTGAGTGTAAATAACAATGCCTGCAGTACAAAATCTCAGTAAACTGGAGTGCGGGGTTGTTTTTCCCGAGCTCCTCAGGGTCAGCTTGGCCTTTGTGTCCTGCAGCATGCACACTTTCCCCCAGCTGGATCCAACTGCAGGACTGAGGCAGGTGCTGTGGATGGCACTTACTCTCTCTTTGCGTATTGCAAGATCACCCTTGCAGAGGGGACATTTATGCCTTACTCATCCTGGTGTTTCAGGAGAGCCCATTTCTCTGTCTTTGGCATGCACCAGCTTGCACCCAGGGTCCAGAGAGTGGAGTGTGTTTTTCTCACTGCCAGCCCTGCATAGTGGAATCAGCCACAGACAGCCAAGGACACCACAGTTTTACCAGCTGCTCTGCGTCCCTGTTCAGTTCTGGGTGTAATTCAAAATATTGCACTAATCTCGAAAGCCCAGGGTCCTGGCTGAGACGCTGGCTCTGCTTTAAGCACTGCACAGACAGCGAGGCTCAGCTGGGAACACTGAGCTACCATGCACCAGATTTCAGGGCAAGGCAGCTGGTGACCAAGCGTTCTCGGTGGAGAAGCCTCTCAGCTATGGAGTTCTCACCCCTTGCTCCGAGAGTTTGTTGATCTGTAGGACCTGGCCCAAAGCTTCTCTCTGTCCTTGGGCTGTTAGCTGGGGCAGGCTGGGTTGGGAGGTGGGCGAGCATAGTTCCTGGAGGAGAGGGAGTCCCTTTGATTACTTTGGGGGGCTGCTGGTGCCCGGGCACCCAGAGACTTTTGTAATCAAGTACCATTAAAATGTAAAAAGGAAGAATCTGTATCCCAGCATCCCAAGTAACCAGGATCCCAGGGTTGACTCTTTCTCCAAGAACACTGCCATAGGATCATTAACAACCCTCCTCACCAGCGCCGTGAGTGCTAGGACTAGCTTGGGTCAGGGATTGTCCATAAAGGTTCCATTTCAACCACTCTCTCACTCAGAACATTTTTTTAAAAAGTTTCAAAGTTGTCAAAATGTTCCATTTGGACATTTGCTAACTGAACAGTTTTGTTTTCAGTTCAGCACAACTTTTTGTTTCAAAATTTTAGATAATTTTTACTAAAAAAAGGTAAAAAATATAAAAAGGGCAAAATCTAAACCAAACATGTTGAAATTATTCAAACGTTTCATTCTGATTGATCTGATCCAAAAAATGTTCAGCTCATTGGTTTGTGACTATTTTTGAGATGTTGTATTTTCATGCCAATTTGGGATGGGAAAAGTATTCTAAATCTTGAAAATTCTTGCAGGAGAAGAAAATGGTATCCCGCCCTCCTCCAGCTGTGACTCATCCAAAAGTTATCCAAACCTGTGCTGTAAGAGTGGGTCAGTAGGGGCTCAAGGAAGAGTGCCACCTACTGGTTCACCCTGATTATTACAACACCATCAGCTTAAAAATCTATTAAAAATGGTAAAACGAGAGATACGGAACTGAGCTGATGAGGTGTAATTCTCCCCTTAGTCACCTGTCCAGCTCATGGTATCAGTAATGGGATGCCAATCAAGTTGGGGAACACACACCCCTATGTTTACTCTCTTAACAATAGAGGCAAATATATAAAGTATAATAGACTGCCAGACTTTTGCCTTCAGTCTAAGTTACGTTAATGATTTCCCCCTTTCGTATTCAGTGTTGCTCTGCTGAATAATTTTTGTGTTTTGTCGTTTTGCATGTTTTGATGTCCATAGTCTCTATTCCTGCTGTATCCTGCACATTTACAATTACAGTGTATTAAGCTGATACATATGCCACAGCTGCAATGTTTTAAAGGCAAAGCAGCACTCAGAAATGCTATCAGAGCTGTTCCCTTTTTAAAGCCACTAGCTTAGTCTTAGTGAACTGTCAATTGAATGTAAGGCATTCATTAACATGAATTGCCCTGAATGTATTTAGGTGCCAAAGTGATGGCAGTTTGTATACAGCAAAGGGAAATTCACTTACAAAGCCTGACCTGGCCTAGAAGCAGCAGGTCATATCCATCTTCACATTTTTTCCTTTTCTTTGTCTCTAGCCATCTAATTGTTGACTTCTTTATGTAAGTGTTCACAGTAAATGGACATCTAATTATTGTGTTACATAGAATAATGAACACAGGAATTCTCTACTTTTCTTCACCCACCGCCCCAAACCACCAGCTTTAGCCTTTGCCTGTAAAATATAATCAGTTTTTTAAACCACTCACCTATGTATCACATACAGCCCAAACAGCCATTCGATTCCAAGCATTAGGCAGATGCACGCATCCGATAGACTTAACTGCTGCCGCTAATTGTTAGCAATAGAGTGCCGAATTTTCACTGCCTTGCACCTCTTGTGGTCACTGGCAACTGGGCAAAGTAACTGCAAAATGGGCGTGGCAAGCCTCCAATTCCAAAAAGAGAATGTTTTACAGCTCCTTTGCACTGCTGTAAATAACCACTCAAGGGGCAGGCAGGGGAGAGTCAGAGGGGTCATTCGTTCTGAAGGGATCGCAGATTCTGTTGAAAATTTCATGACCCTAGAAATACAAGGTAGGCAACTTTCTAATGTACTGGGACCAACACAGCTAGGCCAACACTGCCAATGACACTAGAAAACACCTTGACAATCCACTGCAGGGACCCTGAGTAGGAGAATCCGCAGGACAATATAAACGCATAGGGCTAAATCCGCTTCCTGGTGTAACTCCATCCATTCAATGACTATGGTCCATTCCTCTCACCTTTATGCCAGAATAAATGAGCTGATAAATACACCAAGTGACCTGTATGTTTCCTGTAACCTACTGGAAATGAACCAACAGTGCTTCTTGCTTCGAATTCAGAGTGATCAGTATCACTGGAGAGTTGGGCTCTTTACCTCCGATTTCAGACGTTCAATCTCGATTTCCCCATCTTCAATCTGTTGTCTTAGTTGCTTGGCAACAGTTTTCTCGGTTTCCACAATCTGAAGTAAATGGAGGTACTTCTGCATTAAAGCTTCATGCTCTGTAGCAAGATTCCTATAACTGTTATATAGACACATCAATTAAAATGATTCCTCCCCTTCCATCCTCATTTCCCTCCTTGCTCTCTATTCTCTGCTGTTTGCTCAGGCTGTGCTCTGGTACCCACTGTAGGGCGAGGGGCTCAGGTACCATTGCAAGTTTGGCCAGCGCTGACCCTGCAAGCCTCACTCAAGCCAAGGGCTCGTTGAAGCTGGTTGAAAGCTTTGCCAAACTACGTCATGCGGAATCTGGCTCTGCTGGTTCTGATCCTGCAGACTCTTAAGAATGTGCATAACTTTGCTCATGTGATTCTGATGAGATTACTCCTGTGAGTAAAGCTACACAGGATCAGGACCACTACTGCAGTGTTTCCTGGCTCCTTATCACCAGGCAAGATGCCTCTTCCACCAGGCAAAGTCCTTCTCTGCCATGGGGTGTGGACATGCCTGGCTGCACACACTCGTCAGAACTGACTGAGAAGTGAGAGGCTTCAGCATCTGAACCTGGATCAAACCCAGACTATTTCCTGAAGTGAGAGCGTGACTTCTAGAGATATGGCAAAGAGATTAAAATATTCAGGGCCAGATTCCCCTCTCCCATCACAGCTGCCAGTCAAGTTCCATGAATTTAGCAGAAGGGCAGACACTAGCTCTTGATTTTCTTACAAACAGCCACCTTTATTAAGAGACTGCACCAGACATGTTTATCTAACATCCCACAAATACTATGCATCTTCTCCCCCCGTCCCCAGCCTGGGTACTTCTCCTTAGCGATGCAGGCTGCTGGCAGCACCGACTCTCCCACCCGAGAACTGTAAATGAGCTGCACTCCCCTTTTCAAACCATGAAAACCTGGGCTTTGAATATCTATTTCTGTCCATTGCTGTTCTTTCATCTGAGCTCTTTGCAGATTTTCTTTAGATCAGAACAAAAATTAAGTAACTTTTTCTGAAACCAAAGATCGGTCTAATGCATTGGCCAGGCGGTCAGGTCAGACAGAGGCGACTATTAACTGGGGCCAGATCCTGCCAGCTGCTGCCTGTGGGTGCACCTACCTGGAATCCATCCACACAGAGCAGCTTGAAGGATCAGGCCTTAGAATTCTTGCTCCCCCTGGGCAGCAGGGTTTGAAGCTGGGCCTCCTGCACACACCCCTCTCTGCTCCCTGGGGCGGCTCCCCTGAAGGTGCTGCACTCCCTCAACTCCCAGTGACACCAGCAGGAGTTCAGAACCATCAGCCTCTTGCAAGGACAGGCCCCAGGTCGACCAACTGCAGCTTGTTTAAGCAACAGAGAGTTGTGCCATTTTGGCCCCCTTCACCAAACCATCATTTTCCATCAACAGAACAGCAATCACGCCTGGACTCTGAAGCTGCTGCTCTGCACCTGGCAGCCAATGAGCTGCTCCAGGTCATCTGCTGTTTGCCATTTCAGAAGGTGATACCTTGCATGAGTTATCGCTGCTACCCATTCATCGCAGTCCTTGGCATCCTCCGTCCTCAGCTCCAGGGTTTTCTGATTATCATGGTTGAAACTAACAGTAAAATAATGCTGCAAAAACAAAGACACTCTTGTTACTGCCACATTAGGGTCACCAAAAACAGAACTTTCACTTTGTGATCGTCCATGTTTCATTTCATTACGAAGATCATTGAAATATTACCTAAGAGGAGCCCGCAAAACAAACGTCTTGAAACCAAAGCTTCAGACCAGAGAGTGGCGCCTTGTGGGAAGGCCAGGCCAGCACGTTGTAAATGGGAATGAAGGTGGAAATGAGAAAGAGGCAGGGAAGAGGGTCCAGCTGGATTCTGTTACTGGCAAATAGAATCTGCCATGCGCATTCAGGGCGCTCTGCTTGCAGCTGCCCAGGAGAGAAGCCAGGTGAGTGTGTCTCGGAGTAAATCTCACCCTGGCCCATGGGGCTGAGCTGGCCCAGGTAGTACAAACGGCAAGCCCCTGGGGCAGGCTTGGGGAATCTCAGCCCAGCCTTCAGCCATTGTCCACATGCGAGAGGAAGTGAGAGGAATGACCATGGACGTCCATTGCACAGCGTGTCCTAAACTAAATCCCTGATGCCTTGACTTTGCTTTGACATTCAGTGCAGGCCCCACTCCATGTGCTCGCAGCAATCAGAGCGCACGGCTCTAACGGACAACAGCACAATAAGACTCAGTGTGCGAACTATATTTAGCTTCCCTTGACATTTACGGTATTTGTGTTAATTGTGATCATGGTGGCAGCCAGCACAGGCACTAGGATTTCGCTGTTCATGAGCCTTCCTGTTGTCTCCTAGGAAACAGGTAATGTACTCTAATGTCAGACACTACAGTGAAACACTGAACTAATACAAACCCTGCTAGAACATGCTCTTTCTGCCATTAGCTTCTGCTCTGTAGTAAAGTTTAGCAAGAAACCTGAATTAATAGAGATCTCTGCAAAATACTAACAGCTTGCAGTTTACTCACCTGTATTACCTAGGGAGGTGGTGGAACCTCCTTCCTTAGAGGTTTTTAAGGTCAGGCTTGACAGAGCCCTGGCTGGGATGATTTAGTTGGGGATTGGTCCTGCTTTGAGCAGGGGGTTGCACTAGATACCTCCTGAGGTCTCTTCCAACCCTGAGATTCTATGATTTGTCTAAATATTTCTGAGAACTCCAGGCAACAGGACGACTGCTGGCACAAACTCCATTGAGCCACATAAGCGTGTATAGCAGGGGTCCCCAACGCCCGCGTCCTGACCGGCGGTGGAGCATCCGCCGAAATGTCGCCGAATTTCTGAACCATTTCAGCGGCAACACCTCTCGATGACGCCGCTTGCCGCCAAGTGATGTCATTGAGAGGCGTCACCGCCAAAATGCCGCAGAAATTCGGCAGCATTTCGGCGGATGCTCCACCGCCACCACGGTCTTTCGTCTGGCACCCGCCAGACGAAAAGGTTGGGGACCACTGGTGTACAGTAATTACAGACAGACAGTACCTCAGTTAGGGACCATGCCTGTTTATTTTTGAGTTTGGATTTTTTGTCAGCTAGTAGACAAGACACACATTTAACAGCAATTCTCTCCCTGGGTAGAAGGATTTATTGTAGATAATGTGCTAAAGGTTTACTGAAGGTCACTCAGGGTCAGACATCCCTATCTACCAACCTGCCATAAATTGCTTATCACAGTGATATTCCAAGTGCTGGACAAGGTAGCCCCGAGTGTTCCCCAAAGGTGCTTTACTCCATCTGCCCCCATTCCCACGTCCCCCACCTCCCGTTCTGATCCTTCTCCACCTCCACTCTCTCTTTTCATCCTAACTTCCATGCCAGGCACCTCCTGGGGTGGCCAGAGGCAGGTGTCACTACTGAGGAGAGGAGAGGTTTTCAGTTAAACTTGGACTTGGGACAGGTGTGGCCACAGTCCAGTCTCCTCTCTATGACACTCCCAAAGCCGGGTCCCACTGCTGGAAACACTGGGCCCCCATGTCCAAGAACCTTAGACTGGGCTTGGCGAGCTGCAGTGGGCCCACAGAGAGCACTTGTCTTGGTTGGTCATTGTGGCTAGAGAGGCAGCCTCTGACATCTCCAGTCCTGGCCCTTGTAGACTAGGATGAGGTCTCTTCATTCAACTCAGAAATGAAGGAGTCCAGTGCAATGGCGGGGGAGCCTTGTGCACAGGCTGGGAGCAGAGTGTTGTGCTATCCGGAGTTTGCAGGTGGCTTTGACCTGCAGCTCCAGGAAGATGCAGAGAGCACATGAGTGTATTGCACAAACCGACTGCTACGGCTGGTTCATACAGACCTGTGAGAAAGTCTGAAGTAATGCCTGTCCTCTAGAACAAGACCGGCTTGGCTGGGCACCCTGTCTCAGGAACTGGCACATCACTGGATACCAACAGCGTCTGAGCTACTTCTTCCTGACCCCGAGCAAACTCCTGTACATCACTCCATGCGGAGCAGGCTCTTCACATGGTCCTTTCAGAGGTGGAAATCTGTCACCCTTCTCTGACTGCTGCACTTTTCTAACTAGATCTGCAAGAGAGCTTAGTCCTGATGTTCTCCCCCGCTAGTGAAACCCGCTCTAGTGCGTTAGCTACAGTGCCCAGTACAGGGAAGGGTGCACAATAGCCTGGTGAAGAGGTGGCCACAGCCTGAACCTCAAAACCAGAACTCTGGAGGTTCTAGAATTCAAAGTCTCTAGAACTTTTCAGTGTTTTGTTCCTGTCATGGAAAGGAGAATTTTCCCCCCCTCAGAGTTCGCATGTATTTGGTGACCTCTCCAGAACTTTTCTGAAAATGCCAGCGGTTTTGTGCTGATTTCACCACCTAACACAGGGTTATTCCCACCATCTCAAAGATTTTCCTCCTGAGATGTCTGACTAAGTCCCTTTCCACTGCTGATCCCATGGACAAGATTCATCCTTCCAATGTATTCTTGCATCTCGCTGCAAGAGAACCAAAGTCACCCTCTTTCCCTCAGGAACTCCCTTCCTCCACCACGCCATGGCATTCAGCACTGTAGGCAGCATGCCTGCCGCCTCTGCGTATGTCACACAGGCCTGCTGCACTCTTAGGAAGGGGATACTGTTCTCACTTTATGCATGCAAAACACCTTGCTGCTCTGCCAGGAGTCTAAACTCAAACCTCGGTGGGGCAGGGATGCAGCGCTGCAAGACTGCCACAGATGATTTTCCTGCAGAACATGGCAGCTGCTTTACTCAGGAACAAATCCATTCCACAGCAGAATTAAGAAACTGTTTTTTCTTTGCACTGACTTATTTTTCTTCCCCCCCGAAGATGTTATTATTGACGATGAAGAGTCTCCGATACAGAACCTGTTTGTTTATCAAACTGCAGAGCTATTTACACACACATTATTTCTCCATCTTCATTATGTTTCCTTTTTTAATATGCTTGTGCAGAGCTTGTGAAGTTTCAGATTCTGCAAATTCTTTTTTCCTGTAATTTAACCCATTTCTTCAAGGGTGATTCTAACTAAACAGGCTCTTATGTTGTACCAACAATGACAGCTCTCATTTGAGAGCAATTCTCATCCTGCTCCAGGGCTACCAAGGGAATACTGTTTTTAAAAAGATTTGCAGCAACCCAGCTCTCACAGTTTGCTGAAACCAAAGGCTGATGTGAATCTGGGACTCAGAGCTGGTCAAAAATGGTAAGTACGGTTTATTAAAAAATCAAAATTTCTGATTTTTCAATAAAAATGAGGCCCCCAATTGGTTATTGGCTCCCCCTTCTCTATATTTATTCCAGTTTCCATTTTGCTACTTAAAAGCAGGAAATAACAAAAATAGAAAAGAATTCAGTTTCAAAATCCAAAATTTTTAGTTTTTTGAGGAAAGTCTGAAAAAACGATTTTTTTCCCCATGAATATCTATTTTTCAAACCAGGCTATTTATCGTTACAGTTAAAAAGTTCAGGGTGAAAGCTTTCAAGCAGCCGGGTTATCTCCGATCAGGTTCTCAACTTGCCACAAGGAGTTCTCCCCTCCTCAGGGCTGGTCGCACTCTTTTCAGCTGGAGGCTCACGGCCATCCACCTGGCTTGTTCTTCTGGAGGATCTGGTCGTGACTTAGAGCTTTGCACACAGGCTTCACCCAGGGCACTTGCCCACCAATAATCAATGACACAAGGCCAGAGCTCTGTATGTGTGGCTGCTTCCGCCCCTCAGAGGCCTGGCTGTTGCGTTTGCTACATTACTAGTGACGAGCCTGGGAGAGCATGAGCGAACTGGGTCCAGCACCACTCCAGTGCCTTTGATTTACGGCTGATACATTTTACCGTACTGGGAACTTAATTAAGCTTGCAACCTAATTACGCTGTAAATGTAACTACAGAAAGGAAGGCTTTGAAAGCTATGGAAATGAGCCTTTTCGCAGCATCCAGATGTAAATGGAGGTTTTCTTTTCTCATCTCTCAATGGAACCAACAGGCTGTACATGGGGATCACCTCCTCCCCCAGTGAAATGCGGTTATTTCTGGGGAAGGGCACAGTGACTGTTTCACAGCACACAGAACAGGACCTCGGTGTTTAAGACAGAAGAGAACATTAACTTCCCCAGCTGAAACTGGCATGGGAATTTAAGTCCCACAGTCTAGCGCTGACCCCCTGGCCTCGGAAATGAGGGACCCTGACGAACATCGTTTTTTCTGTAGCGAACACACTGTTTTATTAAACAAACAAACAACCTGGAAATGCTGACACTGAAACCAAGCCAGCATTCTGTGCACAACAGCATACTTCATGTAGAAAGCTGCTATTTACAACAAAATAAAAAGTCCATTTACTCTAATGCTCACCGGTATTGTGTTGTGTCCCTCTCTTCCTCCCAAGACCTCCTTCGTCCTTGTGTCTGAGATCCCCAGTCCACCCTCTCCCCAGACTACCCCATGTCAGAACTCCCTCCCCTCCCCATGGGGCCTATCCTAGGTACCCACCCCTGCAGCCCAGCCTGGTCCCCGGCAGCCCCATGGAGCACTTTGTCAGCTGCACGCTGTCCTGGAAGGACATGGGGTGGCGTGCGGTGCATGCAGAGTAGGAGAAGGTGGGATCTACCACTGCTGTCGGGCATGGGTGCGTCCAGCTGCTGGAACAGGATTTCCCAATTGCAATTTGGAACCACAGGACTACTTTACAAGTCAGCCAGATGCAAGATGTCCTGCACAATGCGGGACACTTGAGAACATAACGGACTGTGTAAGCATTTGCCCAGAGCACTGGAGTTCACAGGCTCAGCTTTCTTGCTGATAGTGCCACTGGATTTTTAATGATGCTAAAGTCACATCAGTTCCCAGCCACAGTTCCCTTCTGGGCACCTCGATGCTTCTGGATGATCAAATAGTCATGGCTGTAAAAAAATGCCCATCGTTACCCAGAGCTGGCCAGAAGTTTGCACACTTCACCCCATCAGGCACAGATCTGGCCCCCGTGGTTCACGCATTTGTGATCTCTGGGCTCCAGTACTGTAACTCATATCTGTGCATGAAGCCCAGACATCTTAAAAGTCTCCAACTGATACAAACTTGAGCAGCCTCTCTGCTTAGCAACTCTGGTCTCCACAAACCCAACAGCCAGGTCCTCTGCTCTCTGCAGTCACTCCCCACTGAGCAAGACCTCTGTCCTGCTAGTCAATGCCCATCATGGGAATGGCTTGGGCTACTGGAGAGATCGCCACTCCCTCTGCAAACCAGGACTTCCCATGGCAGCTATGCTCCACTGGAGCAATGAACTTGTCAGGCAGGGAGGGAAGGTCTGAGAGTGTGGGAGCAAAAACTTTCACAAGAGTGGGGCCTGGACGGTGGAACCCAGAGCCACAAGAGACCACACTGTGCTCAGAACAACATGCGAGTATTTCTTTGACTTCACTTTCCTGCGGCAAGCTCTGCTGACCGTTGGCTCGCCTGGGCAGCTGGAGGGAGAGGCGGAAGGATGCATTGCTGCCTTTCAAGCTACTTGTACAGGTGGAGGAGAGAGAGAGCTTTTGGTTGTTATTTATGTCAGTTTGGGAGCTGCTCAGATCTGGCAGCGATGAAGGCCATACAGATACCTAAATGCGTTCTTTTGAGAGAATGAATGGCCCAGCAATTAGGAGCTGGGGCATTTGTTCAGCCTTGACTTGAGGAAGGGAGGCATCACCTACTGTGTCCTCAAGATAAACACACACCATAAAACCTACAGGTAAAAATTAAGGAGCCCAAAAATCTGGAGATCCCATTTAAGGCTTAAACATGCAGTGTCCAAAGCTGAAGGCTGCTACCATAACATTCCCTGCTCTAGCCCGCTGTGCTGAACCAGCGAACCTCCCTGCGTTGGTCGGTTCAGGTCACAGTCCAACTTTGTGTTCCCCAGTGACCCCCTGTATTGCCGCTGAGCCCTGGGAGCCCCGCACTGTACACCCCCTGCCCAGCAAAGCCCCACATTGCAGCAACCAGGAACTAGAACGACTTTGAGCTCTACTCCCATCACTCCACACGGGCTGGCACAGCACCAGCCGCTGCCTCTCCTGTAGCACACATTCAGACGAGACATGCAAGGAGGTGGAAGTTGGAACCTCTTGGAGTCACCTACCTCCATTCTACCAGTGGGTCGGGAGCCCAAGTGGGTCCCAGTTACACCCCGAGGAACAGGAAGAATGTAGGAATTGCCAGAGCAGGTCCCAGCAGGGCTCCAGCTAGCCCAGTCTCCCGTCTCTGATACTGGCCAGCACCAACTGCTTCAGAGGAAGGAGCCATAAACTCAGGAGGAGGTAACTTTGGGTGACCTACCTGCAGGGAAGTAGCTGCCTTAATCAGTTTCATTTCTTAGAGCTAGGTTTATGCCCTGAAGCGTGAGGATTTAAGAAGGTGAAAGCTAAAGTAGCTGGGATCCGTGTCAGATGTCAGGAGCCAGAAGACAGTGTGAGTGCAAGCTTCCCCTTCACATGGCTACAACAGGGAGGGGGAAGCAGGCCCAAGGGGGCTGAAATGATCTACATTCCACCACCTTTCCTATCATCGATTTTAGCCCCAAGTCCTCACCAGCTCAGGGACAGTAGGACATGGGCCAGGGCCACGATCAAAAATGTCTGTGTGTGCAATGCACTTTTCTGTAGGGAACTCTGCATGCAGTGTCTTTTTGGCTGCTTTGGATAGTTGGACCTTTGGGGGTTTTGTTTCACTTCTCCAGCCAACTGGATTAGTGAAACAATTTAAATCCTCTTTGCAATTGTACCTTGCATTCCAATTTCAGGTTTGAAGTCATGGGGCTAAACCTTCCCAGGTCAGGCAGGCAATTGGCTGAAGTCACTCATGAGACTAGATCAGAGGATTCTGCTCGTGCTAGAAGCAGTGAAAGACAGTTCCTATACAATTAAAATCTAATTCAGGGAGTTGCTGGAACGTATACCTGCGGGTTCATTGCACCACTCTGGTGGATTTATTCCCAGACAGAACTCGGGAAGCACGGTGCATGTGAAAGGAGGAAATTATTTCATGTTTGAATAATAAAACTCCCACCAGCTTTTCTCTTACTGCATTAGGATCCCTCTGTGGTATCACTCACACATCAAACTCAGCACACTGGCATTATTTCTGAGAGGAGCAGACTAACTCCGTGGGCTGAGGCTCCCACACATCGCTGCCTCTGACCTCGCTTGGCGCTAGGGATGGCACTAGGAAGAGCCCCGATGCTACAGTCAGAGCCCCACAAGTGGGCCTTTGCACCCCCTCGGGCACTGTAGAGGCACTAGTGTCTGCCTGCATTGGCAGGATCATGGCATCCTAGATATCACAGGCCACAGAATTTCCCTCGGTTTCCCCTGCAGCGAGCCCAATAACTTGTGTTTGGTTAAAGCATCCCCCGGAAAGGCCGCCCATCTTGGTGTGAGGACACCCAGGGCTGGAGAATCCCCCACTTCCTTTGGGAGTTTGTTCATCCCCCTCGCTATTCAAATGTTGTGCCTTCAATTTAATCTGAATGTGTCTGGCTTTATCTTCCAGACGTTGCTTCTTGTTCTGCCTTCATCTGCTAGACCCTTTAGCACCCAGCATCTTTTCTAGGACAGCGCTTCAATGCTGTAATCTAGTCTGCACTGGGACAAGCTAAACGGATCGAGCTCCTCTAGCCTCTCGCAGTCAGGTATATTCTCCAGCCCGCAAATCGTTTTTGTGGCTCCTTTCGGCTCTCACTCCAGTTTTTCACCACTGTTTTTAGCACGTGGACACAGCATTCCAGTGCCTGTCTCCGTAATGCCATAGACAGAGTAAAGACACCTTTCTTCTCCCCTCGTTATACACCAAGGATCTCCTTAGGCTTTGTGCCACAGCATCTCACTGGGAGCTCATGTTCGTTTGTTTGTCCACTCTGACCCCTACCGCCTTTTCAGAGTCACTGGTCTCCAAGACACAGTCCCGCAGCTGTAGGTATGGCCTGAATTCTTTGTAACTCTGAGTTTAGGAACAATCAGGTTAGCACGTCACTCAGGTCTGATCCAACATCTGGTCACGTCAATGCTAAAACCCTCATTGATTTAAACAGGCATTGGATCAAGTCCTGAAATTCTTGGGACCAAATTCCTTGACAGTGTCAACAAGTACAACTCCACAGAATTTAACAGAGCTGCAGCAAACACTTCCACCAGTGGAATCTGACCACTCGAGATTCAAGGGTTAATTTTATTTATTTATTTTAGTTTCTAAGATGGAAAGCCCTGGCTTCACCATTTTGTTCACTAGCTTTCAAGTGCTGAACTTTTCACCGACTCATAAATTAGCCAACAAAGAGGTGTCTGTCTGTAAAAAGTTGTAAAAAGACAATCCCTAGCAATGCTCCGCTTGGTGCTGTAGTCACAGTTATTACACCCAGAAGAACTATGTTAAAAAAGCATTAAAGTTGCACAGGCAACCTTAACTCTGGCATTTCCTAGCTCTTGAGGGCTTCACTCTGCAACCTTAGCATTCTTCTACCACAAGTTTTTTTAACTGTAATTTTCTACTTTAAAACCCACCACCAAACACACAGAAAGTCTGTCATGTGGAACCACGCTGACCCCCATCTTGAGTCATCAGCAGGATCTGGACATTTGGAGCCACAGCTCAGAACTCTCGCGCTTGCGCTAATGGAGTACGGCAGCAGTAGTAACCTTCTCTTCTTCCATGTGAACCAAGCACTACGGGGGATGAGACACACTTTGCCGGTGGGTTCTGTAGCCCATAGGGCTAGATTGCTGTTATTATATTCACTGCCTTGCCTTAATTATTAATTACAAATGTATTAATAATTTCTAATTTCTAAATAACCTTCAGCGAGAAAAGCCAACAGGAAAAACCAGACGTCACCGAGGCTTTGACGAGCAGCTAACATATTGCTGTAAAAAGCATATGGCCTGGACCTGCTCTAAACAATGTTTAATCCAGGGGTCAGCAACCTTTCAGAAGTGCTGTGCCGAGTCTTCATTTATTCACTCTAATTTAAGGTTTCGCGTGCCAGTAACACATTGTAACATTTTTAGAAGGTCTCTTTCTACAAGTCTATAATATAGAACTAAACTATTCTTGTATGAAAGGACATAAGGTTTTTAAAATGAGTAAGAAGCTTCATTTAAAATTAAATTAAAATGCAGAGCCCCCCCGGACCCATGGCCAGGACCTGGGCAGTGTGAGCGCCACTGAAAACCAGCACCTGTGCTGCCTTCAGCATGTGTGCCATTGGTTGCCTACCCCGGTTTAATCCATTGGTGGCTTGGTTTGTTGGTCTGTTGGGGTTTCTTGTCTGTTAGTTAGTTACACGTTTTGTGTCACGTGACTAGATTATGATTTTCATACTTTTTGGGAGTTTATATTGCAACAATAATTCTACATCTATCTGCTACCAGAGGAATGGGTGAAGCTCAGGGCTCCCTCTCTCTTCTGACCCAGCCTCCCGTACCCCAGCTCCTGCTGTTTTCTTTCCCCACTATGCTCCATGGCCCAGCAGCAGGAGCACCGAGAGCAGAAGACAGACTGTCTGCCTGCAGTTTATTCTGGTGACTAGCACCACAGTAGCCCCCAGCAATGGGAGGAGCAATTGCAGGGAAAATCTTGCTCAAGCCCTGCAGTCCCAGGAAGGAGCATGCTCAGCTGATCTGTGAGAATGGCACATGCACCGTCTGCTCGGCATGTAGGAGCTGCGAGGCGATGGAGCATGCTCAGCGCAGACTCACTCTTCGGAGAATTTAGCAGCCGAGCCGTAACCAATCTCTACTGAGCATGTCCAAACTGAGATTTTTCATAGGAATATAACTTGGGCAAATTTTCAAGCAAGCAGCAAAGGCAACTCCCTGCCACCAGCACCTCCATCCCCCACCAACTTTCAATTCCCTGCGCTTAATCCTGGCCATAACAGAGCTTCTCACTGAAACCGTTCTAAGAATGTTTTCACATGGGCAAAGCAAGGTTATTGCCCCCTAACCTTATCCTCAGAAATGGCTGAACCACTTTAGCTGAAACTTCCCAAAATAATTCAGCCTGTGGCAGAAACTCAGCAGGGAAAATGGTTTAAGTTTGGCAAAAATTATAAACAGAAACCAGAGTCTCCTAATGCAAAGCCAACCCTAACTATAGCCCTGTAATAATATTTGCACCTTGGCACATGCTAGTACTTCACCTCCAAGGCCCTCAGAGAGCTTTGCAAACATTCATTCTCAATAAAACTCAACCTCAGCCATTGTGCCAGGGTCTCTTTCCAGTCCCAGCACAGCAGTGATCAGCAGCATTGGCAATCCCAGCAGCCAGGCCAAGGACCTGGGCGGACCCGGAGTCTGAGCTAACTCATGGGTGTGCGTGCCACGTAAACGGGGGGGTTACCCTGGTACAGCCTGGGGAGATATTTGCAGGGACCATCAGTGTCCAGACTGTTAATTTGACCCTTTTCAAGGATAAACAACCTTAAAAGAATAGGTGGCTGCCTCCTAATTAGACTACTATAAAATCATGAGTGGTGTGGAGAAAGTAAATGAGGAAGTGTTATTTACTCCTTCTCATAACACAAGAACTAGGGGTAACCCAATGAAATTAACAGGCAGCAGGTATAAAACAAACAAAACATAATGCACAGTCAACCTGTGGAACTCCTTGCCAGGGGAAGTTGTGAAGGCCAAGACTATAACAGAGTTTAAAAAAGAACTCGATTAATTAATGGAGCATAGGTCCATTAATGGCTAATAGTCAGGATGGGCAGAGATGGTGTCCATAGCCTCTGTTTGCCAGAAGGTGGGAATGGGCGACAGGATGGATCACTTGGTGATTTCCTGTTCTGTTTATTCCCTCTCGGGCACCTGGCATTGGCTGCTGTTGGAAGACAGGATACTGGGCTAGATGGACCTTTGGTCTGACCCAGTATAGCTGCTCTTATGTACCCCAGACTTTGTGGGTGAGGGAGTGGAGCTGGTGGAGACACACCACACTGAGTGTGGAACTACATACCAATCTCATTGTTACTATTCCCTGGAAAGGTCTTTGTGCACATGCTCGTTGGCAGGAGGCAGCCGCACCTTAACAGACATCATCGTGCAGTGCAATCAGGTTTCACTGTGGGTGGTCAGCAATGAACGCTGTCCTTCCCTTCTGGGTCAGCTGTCCCATGAATTAACCACCCGCTTCACATGGCACATACCGACATGAAAGCAGCTCTTGACTTGGTTGACAGGTCAGCACTTTGGCGTTCCAGATGTTCTGCTCAATCCAGTGCATGGTCTTCATGCTGGCACCGGGGTGAGAGTGCACACTGGTTCATGGCTTTTGCCATGTTTCTGCACAACCTCAGGTGTGCGGCTGGGATGCAGTCTAGCCACAGCACTGTTCTGTTGAGCTATCGACTGGATATTAGGACTTGTCACTGCATACATCAGAATCTAGGTTGTTCAAGAAGTATTTAATGACTAAGAACTAGGCTGACGACGCTGCCTTACTTGTGGAGAAGTCAGAATTTCAGGCCCACCCTCCAAGGTCTCCAACTTGCCACCCACACTATGGGGTTGAACATCTTATGGCTGAAGACCAAGGTCCAGAACCTCTGAACTGGGTCACCAGAACCCCTGGTGCAGGTTGGGTCGAGTACAGTGAAGAACATTGACAAGTTCATCTACCTAGGCCATAAGCAGAGTTCAAACCATCAGGACGTTCTCGCCACCTCCTGAGTGATACCCAGTTTTGCTTATAGCCACAATCACGTTTGCCCAGAGACAAAGTTCAGGGTCTCTCAAACCTGCATACACCTGTGCTGCTCTATGGGTCAGAAACCGGGACCCTCTTGGAGGACGGTATGTGCTGACAGCATACACTGTTCTGCTGTGCAAAGAGTGATTTGGCCTTGCTTCAATCCATCGTTACATTCAAAAGCAGCATCATACACCCATCAGCCATGTCACCAGGATGGACAAAACCACCCCAGCACCTTGCACTCTCTCTCGATCGCTGCATCGACATGCAAAGGGGTGCATGCCCTGACCTACCTGGTGCTGCCTGTGGAGCTGCCCCAGAGATTCGTGGAGGCAGGACTGAGCAAAATCTGGGAACTTAATTGCATGAGGCCTGGTGTGATCTCTCTAGCGGGCACAATGCTCTTCAGAAGACCATGCATATTTGATGACCGGGAGACACCTGTCCTACAGTGGCCCCTGCCATCCAGCCACATGCTTCCTATCCACCCATCCTCACTCTGGCACCCCAGAATCAAAACCATTATCAGAACTGACAGTCCACACACCCCGCAGCAGGGATCCGGCACCCCCTTCCCTCACCCTTTGGCTTACCTACTTATCTAGACTGTGAGCTCTCCAGGGGAGGAACCACATCTCCCTGAGTATGTGCGCAGCACCTTGCCCAACAGGGCCATCGCTGAAACCTTTGGGCAATACTGCAACACAAATAGTGAATGATTGTCTCGCTGCAGCCCAACTGATGCCTATTCACCACGCTGCAGACAGCTTTAGTTTTGGGAGGTGGGGATGGGTGTTTCTGAGGTCTTGGACGGGCTGTATTTTGTACCGAAGAGATCCCTACAAGGTCAACACCATTCACACTCCCAAAGCTGGGTCTGAAGTAGCGTCATGGGACCAACCTACCTTGGGGTCACAGCCCAAAAGATGTGTTAGTCCCAGCTTCCTGCGGCCTCACCCAGAGGGAAATATAACAAGCCAGGGCAGCTGCCTTTCACCTGGTCCCAGTGAGAATAAAGTGGGCCTCATTGTATTTATACTGTCTGGGGACTTGTGTACACTCCTGTACAGGAAAGGAAGCCAACTGCCTGGGTTTGCCTTGTTTCCCACTGTGGGTTTGCTTCTGCAGTCTCTCGGGCTCAAGAAGAACCAGAACATTTCTTCCTTGTCCTTCCCTCGCCTCACAGGACCCCTTGAACCTTACCTGGTACCCCTGGTTAGGGGCACAGTGGTCAGCTCCGGTTCCTAGCAGCCTACGGGTATGTCTACCCTGCAGTTGAGAGTGAGCAGCCCAGCCCAGGAAATCAACTTGTGCTAGTTCTACTCCCACGAGCGCACTAAGCCCACCAGTGTGGGCACTGTTGGTCCGAAGCCCACTCAACCCCTGGGTCTGAGCTCAGGGGGCCAGGCCAGGTCTCCACTGGAGCTGCAATGCCCACCCAGCTATTGTTAGTACTCTGCAGCGGTTCCCACTACCTGGACTGGCAGGCTTGCCCCAGCTGCAGTGCAGAGATACCTGAACAGGCCAGCGCTGCAAGCATCTCTCTCCAGGCCTCACAGCTGGAGCAGTCTCTACGGCCTGGGATTCAGCCCAGCCCAGGGGCTGGAGTCTCTCCAGCCAGGGACACACACATACCCTGTTGCACTGGGGTTCGCAGCTTAGCTATAAAAACGGACACAGCAACAGGCACATTCTCAGCTCCAGGAGCTTCGTTTGTTGCATTTGCTGATTTCTGACCAGCCCCAACCCCAAGTTTGGCTGTTTTTACTGAGATGAGTGCAGATACTAGCAAAGGGCCTGCCCAGAAGCTATTTCCGCTTCCCCATCAGTGACAAATGACTCTGGATTAAGGACAGAGACTGGCTGAGCCATCGGTGGGCAGGAACTATGTCCACAGGAATTTCATCCCGATGCGTTTGATGTTCCTCCCTGGGTATTAGGAGCCCATCAGACTGGAGGCTTCAGCACACCCTTATGATCCAAGATACTTGTAAAGCCTTTCTATGTAGCTATTCACCCACTGGTACAGAACTGCACTGGATCCCATACACTGCAGAAACAGGCCATGCTATTAACAGCCAGTAACAATGCCAACCCCTAGCACTGTTCATCAGCACATCACCACACCTCTACGAAGGAGGTCGGTATCGCCACCCTCCTCTCGCAGCCAAGGGAGCAGAAGCACAGACCAGCGAAATGACTTGCCTGAAGTCAACCAGCAGGTCTGTGGGAGTGCTGGGAACAGAACCCAGATCTCCTGAGGCTCAGTCACTGGGCATCACTGCCTTCCCCCATACGTGTATACACATATCATTTATATGCACACACATCTATAATGTACACGTCACAAACACACACCGACTGCTCCGTTAAAGCCTCTGCACCTGTTCTGACTGGGTAGCCAGGTACAAGGTGGCTCTTGGGTAAGGGAGCAGACCACCAGGCAGACATAATCCCAGCTCCTTCACCTGCATCCCGCCCCCATGGGGCAATGGCCAGTGGATTAGGATAGTGGGGGACCCACCAGCCCTGCCCTGATGGCAGACCTATCTGTGTGGGGAGCTGCAGGGGTCTCCTGGGGAGCTGCAGGGGTCTCCTGGGGAGCTGGGCTCTCTGGCACCCCACGAGCTCCCCATGCTGTGTTCCTGGTGGAGTGAAACAGTCCGATCCCCGAGCACATCGGGACTGCTTGTGGAGCTGGCGGCAGAGCCCATTCTGGCAAGCACTGCAACATGCACTCTACAGACCTGTATCTGGAGCTGGGATTCTCACAGCCTCCCTAGGAAAGTTAGCTGCTGTGCCTAACTCCCATCGACAGAGTGCCCATCCCCCTTCGGCTGCTCTGAAAATCCCAGCCTAAAGTTTCATAAGAAGGAGCTGAACAAGGGACTCAAAGTCTGTGAAGGGGGCGGGGCAGGACTGGATTCAGACCCGGTCTCTAGTCCAACGTCGTGGCCTGGGCCCGTCTCCACTAGGTATTTATACTGTCAAAACAACAACTGGAAAGAGTGTTTCATGCCCAAGGGTTGTGACATTTGGGCTCTTTCAGTCCAGCCCAGGCGTGAAAGGCACAGCAGCATGAGCTAAGCGTGGAGGCAACCTTCACCTTTGACTTGGAGGGGCGCTTGTATTTTAAACTAACCACAACGTCATTTAAGCTGGTTTTTCTCCAGTTCTCTGAGAGCCAAACCTTCCTGCTCCTCCCAAAGGAGGGTCTGCCTTGCAGCGAGGGTTAAGCATTCCAGGGGAGGTCTAAAAAGAACTTCACCTCTAAATATCGCCCTGCTCGCGGTCTGATTTATATTCTGTTACTCCAGCAGTTTCACCCAACCAGCACCCTTCTCCCTTTCCTCGTTCCAGCTGTGTGCTCAACTAAAAGCTCCTAATCATTCCCCTCCTCCGTTCCTTGTAGCAGCATCCTGCAGCACCTTCCCATTTAGCACATGCAGGTGGTTTCTGTCCAGGTCCCCGTGACAGGCTTCCACTGACCGACCTCTGGAGAGGGTTTGCCCACATATCTAAAGGCCATCTTGCAGCCCCACTGGCTCGGGCAAGTGCTCCCAATCCACCCCATGCAGAGACCAGCCCAAAATCCTGAACACCAATGAAGCCCTCAAAAGGCTTGAAGTGGTGCTCACACTTGTGCTGGTTTCTGCATGGGCTGAATTTCACCCCAGGGTACCAGGTCCACTGCTCCTACTCAGACTCTCGTGCCTTCGTTTCTGCGTGTACTTACATGGCTGATAGCACAGCATCTGGGTGCCTTCTAACCTGCAGTGCATTCCGCATGTAAACCGAGTAGTACCATCCCTTGTAAGAGCTCTGGGTGGGGGACAGAAGCTGAACGACGCTCTGAGGAGCTGAGACAATTCGGGTGCCTGCGGATTGCTCAGCTGAGAAGATCCTAAATCAGGTTGTGTGAAAGCATCCCCAGTAATCACAGTGGTACCGTCAGCCTGGTCTGTCCGGGCTGGCAGGGAGCTGCACTGGTGCTGCAGGCTGAAGATGAGTGAGAATGAAGCAACCATATGGATCCCTTGAGATGTCTTTCACTCCAAGGTGCTGCCACCACAGCTTACGGGGGGATGGAGCAGACCTCAAGAGGGCTCAGGTGTGGTTGAGTGACCAGTCACCCATCCTGAGGGCTCCCTGGTGGGGGGCAGCAGGGCTCCCCCTCATCCACCCTCCCCCAACACTACTGGGAAGTTGCTGGGAGAGAGAGCAGGTGGTGGAGCCCAGCAGAATCCATGAGACTTTGGCAGCTTCAGTGGGTGGGGCTTGGCAGAACATCATTGCTTTTCTCCCCTACCCCCCGCGTTCCTCCAGTTAAACCCTGGACATGCTGGCTAGGAAATTCTAATGGAATTCAGCCATCGGGCCTCCCGCAGACCTCAACGCTGACAGAAGATGCCAGGCCAAGTCACAAGCGGCAATCCATCCCCTTTCCTTTAGTATGTGAAGTGGTTTTGTCCTGTCAATACCTAGGGCCTTTTCTGCATTATCCGAGCCTCCCGACATTCACTTATTTGTGAGTGCTTCCCATGTCTTCCTTCTGGAACTGGTGAGAGTTCCTAACCCGAGACCCAATTTGCCTTCCATTTGTCCTGGCGGGTAGGTGTGTGGATGGCTGTTCGAGGAGCTGACTGTTATCGGAGCTGACATAAAGGGCAAGACAGCAGCATTTTCTTGCTTTGGATGGATGAGCCTAAAAATCAACAGCTAACAATAAAGCTTTTAACTTCATTGACCTAAATATCATTTGTATTGCAGAAGACAGGGCCTGTCACTCAGACATAAGTGGATGAATGACCCATACCCTTCATTTGCCTACAGAAAAGAATAGAAAATCCCAAGGCAAAAAGATTCGGCCTCAGCTTTAGGCCTTAAAGTAATATTCCTTGTGCACGTGCACATAGATGCAGAATACAAATGCTCTCCTGTGAGCGGAGAAAATGCAGAGCCAGAGGGGTCTGCTCTGCAGGGTGCAGAATCAGCTTGGCTGGACCTACACCCCGTTCCCATTTCATTTTTAGCAACTACTGATTTCCTATCGGCTACGTAGCCACTTTCACAGCCTAGTCTCTCTGAGGCTTCCCTCAGAGCACTGCCAGCAAGAGTGCCAGTTGGAGTGTGGCTTTGTTTGTAGTCTGGATGTATGTCCACGGGGAACTGGACACGGGCTCATTACACAACAGCAGATGGTAGCAACTTGTGGTCAGTACTGACCTGGGGCCACATTCACACTGGTGACCCATTAGCAAGCCCCTCCCTGCTCCAGTCCCCCCTCCAGCACTTTCTGCAGAGAGTTTGTACCAGATCTTTGTACCACTTATGTTCTGCTTCAGTCTTTGAAGGCCTAAGGGTTCATAGGCCTGCTGGGACTTAACTATTGCTCAACTCTGGAGCTAACCCCACTGCACAGGCGTGAATTTTATCCTAACGTTTCCTTTGCTTTGTGTAATAACACAATATTTAGTTGTTTTAATGTTGATCAATTTCTCTCTCTCTCTCGCATTGATTCCCAGTTCTGAGTTCTTCCATTTGAATTCTCCTACCTTGCTCTAATTACTGTGCTGATTTCTAATGCACGAGGAGTCTGGGCAATGCTTTCTATTGTCAGGTTAGGACTGGAATGAAGATGAGAGGAGGGCTTGTGTGGATGGTTTCTGCTCCCTGGGAGACGCAGTGATGATGTGCTTAGTTGCCTCTGGAGCAATGGAATGGAAAAACTGATCCCCTGTGTCTCTTCTTTATGTGATAACTGTGAATGTCGGCGTGGAAATCTAGCCAAGCTCAGGTGAGCAGGTAACACTGCACTCAGACGACTGCTGGGAGCTAGACAGAAAGGGAAGGCCCCCAACAATACACAATTTCACCTTATTGTGGGTTAGAAAATGAACTGTGTTAATATACAAGGTCCTTATTCATTAAAATAGACACTGGAAGAAACGTATTACTCTTATATGACATCCCTACACCTGGCAATATTTGGCATGCATAGCTCAGTCAAAGATTTACATATTAATATTCTGATTGCTGCAGCATCTCAGCCTCTTTACAAGGAAGCTGCAAGCCGGGTATGTGCCGCTGAGGGATAGAGCACAGGGTGTCCTGGGGTTGTTGTGGTTGCGCTAGTCAGGGACAGTATCTTTCTTATTCCAATCTGGGTCTCTGGCAGCAGGCTTTAGAGATCGCTCAGATGAGAGCGTTTGAAAAACATGGAAGGACTGACATGAGAGTCATGTCTCAGAAACCAAACAGGGAAGTCTGTGACTTCGTATGTGAAAGGCTTAATACGTTCAAAATTCCGATTGCCTCTGGATGAATTCAGGTTCTAACACTGACTGGCCGGAAGTTGAGTTTCTGACATGCTCCCCCTATTGCAGCCATCTTGGCTAATGATGTGGGAGCCTAGAAAAAGTTTTAAATTAAAAGCTTTTACATCTCTACAGGATATCGAGCATGTTAAGGAGGCTTAGGCCAAGATTTCCAAAGCTGGGTACCTAAAGTCCCTGGGAACAGCTGCAGGCTCAGGAGAGGCGATGGAAATTTTCTGAACAAAAGGTTGTCGTTGTTACACAACAGCCTTTTACCATCACATTTCAATTTTTGAAAACAAATCCCCCAAACTTGTTGATTTATTCAAAACTTTTCATTTTTTGCAATTTTATGATTTTAAAAATCACAAACATCTTTTGTTTATCAGAAACCAAGTTTTACTGAAAATCCAATCTTCAGTAAATGACACATTTCAATAAACATTTTGATAATGATTTCAATTATGTTGATAAAAACGTTGATTATAATTTTGTTTTAAAAAGAAATCACAAAACCCCAACAAATCAAATACTCCCCATTTTTTTTAAATCAGGACACTCAGTTAGGGGGTCCAGCTCCGGATTTTGGAACCTAGCATTAGTCATGCAATTGTGAAAACTTTGCCTTAATCTTTTGGAAGAGGGTTCTGGCCACGCAGTCAGCAGCAGTCTGGTTGGTTGGTCACCTAGTCACTTCAGCAGCTTTATTCCATCTTCCCTAAACTCCGGTGTGAGCTGGCACAGTAATAACTGTACAAAATAACTAATTAATCCTCCCTGCACTCCTGGGAAGGGTGTGGATCCTTTTGAAACTCCAGGGATGTAGACTCAATGAATGTTTTGAACAGATGGTAACATTTTCAGAAGCACCTTGGTGACTAGCCAAAGCAATCTGTACATTACTAATGTCACTTGTCACTGAGGTGCTCTGGAAAGAGTCCCCATTCTCCTCGTTGTAGCCATGAAACAGGACGATTAATAGACTTGTTCAGACCTGTGACACCCTGGCACTCCAATATTCACCCCCACATGTAAGTAGGATGTGTTCTGTACAAAGTCTGCCTTGTCATGTATCATTCTAAAAATCTTGATCAGGAAGATGGTAATATCACACTGGAGTGTATGTGCTATTGTTGTATGTGAAGTTATGAAGTGTGGCTGCGTACGTGCTACTGAAACATGTTGCAAGGTTGAAAACTCCCACAAACAGCCTTTCAGGTACAACTTTAAAAAGGTCAAACAATGTTAATGGCTCGTTGAGGAAATGCACACAAGCAGCAGGATTCCCCTGGGAACTCTGTACAATAGAAACCTCTCAGAGACAGCACTGCACAGTGGGAACTGTATGACCCAGGCCACAGCAAAAGAGCTTCCCAGCAAGTGGGAAGAAGATATAAAAGGGGGACAATGACATCATGGGGGGACCTCACTCTCTCTGGAACAACACTCCTGGAAACACCTGAGGGGCAAGGATTGAACTGGGGGAAGTGATGGTCCCAGGCTACAGGGATTTTTAGCCTGTCTATGAAAACCTGGGACAGCCAAGGCAGCTTGTGCCTTAAGAATCTGCCAGCCTGTTTATCACTCAGGGTGAGAATTTGCTAATTCATATCCTACCTATCTCGTGTGTTAAGCTCAGTTTGTGGTTTTGTTTATTTACTAAGGTAATCTGCTTTGATCGGTTTGTTATCCCTTATACTTACCTAAAATCTAACGTCTGTAGTTAATAAACTGGTTTTTGTTTGGTCTAAACTCAGTGTGGAAATCACAACTCGTGATGGGGGGGGGCAGAGAGCTGTTGCACATCTTCCTCCACATGGAGGGAGGAGGTGAACTTCATGAGCTTATGCTGTACAGTTCCCTGTGCGGTGCAAGACGGTATCACTTGGGTTTACCCTCTAGAGGGGTGTGTGAACTTGAGTATTGGGCAGTTCCTTAGTTGAGGTTCCCTGTGCAGAGCTGATCTCAGCATCTGTGTGAAGCTGCAGCTGGGTGTGTTCCAACCGGTGTGTGTGTGCTGGTGACACAGCAGGCTCGGAGGGCTTGGCAACTTGTCACAGCAGCACCGGGTGAAAGGAAGCCCAGGCTGGTGGGTCAGATGGGCTCAGTGGTACCTCAGTTCCAAGTGGCACCCCGGGGGGAACCTGTCACAAAACCCACCTAGTCATCCCTGTGTCAGAGCTGAGATTGGAACCGTTGGGTTCCTGACATCAGGTCTGTGCTCTGACCACAATTCTCTCCCAGTGCCAGGATGAGAGGCCAATAGTGTGCGTGTGTGAACAAAGCAACGGCCAATGGGCTTTCCACAACTAGGAGAGCATAAACTGACCCTCTTGTGAGGCAGAGACAGGCCGGACGGAACAAGCTGGGCCTGAGCAGGTCCAAGTCCATGCTCCAAGATTTCCCAGTATCAAAAGTAAAAAAGACAGAAGAGGTGAAATTCGGGCCCTGCTGAAGTCACGGCGAGTTTTGCCGTTGATTTGGAGGATTTCACATAAAGGATTTTTACCCCAAGTTAATAGCAACAGAGAAAATAAAATAAATCTTAACTGCTTAACGGGAGCTGTTACTTGTATGCCAGAAATACAAGGCCAAATTCCCAGCAGCTTTAAGTGAGTGCAGGTCCATTGACTGCAGCAGAATTGTGCCTATTTCCACCTAGAGAATTTGGTCCATAATAATGGCTGGGAAAATATCAGGAATCTGGGAAAATCTGCACTTGATTGAGGGCTTAAAGGCATTTGAGTGTCTAATATTGATTGTGCGATGAACAAATATACTTCGAGCTGCATGTGACAGACGGGAAAACTGTGCAAGAAACTACTTTAATTAAATTGTGATTTGCATTTCTGATGATGTACAACAGGGAACTGTATAGATCAAGGCCCATTTGAATCCTTTCTTACGTCAGTGTTTTGAAAAATGTGCCTGATTGCTTGTGGTGAATTCGGATATTTAGCAAACCCTGTACTGCACAGTTCATAAAGACAACCCAGTCGTTTGCTCTGGATCCTGCTGCCAGCAGTGTGGTTTTGGATTCAAGGTGATGGCTGTAAAAGGCAATACATCTAGCTTCCGGCTTGAAACGTAGCTTTGCCTCATACATTATTGTTTCTCTCTGTTGTGTTACGATTACCACTGAGAGAATAAATTATATGACTTTAGATTCTTTTCCTGTGCACAGAGAGCCAGTACGAAGACTGGTTTCCTCAAATTTCCTCATTATTTGGACTGATGTGACAAATTTGGGGGAGAATTTTTTAGTCTATGGGTTGGACCAGTCACTGCAAGAACCATATGTTCTTTCATCAAACTTTCAGTTCTGTTGCCTAGTTGTAATTTGTCTCACACATACACAACTATGGTGCCCTTTGACTGGCTAAGCATCACTTGTATTATCAGGAAGAGGACTTTAAAACCCCCCGGGCACAGACCTCTCAAAGAGGGATTGCAGATAAACAGGATCAGGGTATTTTACAGCATTTAAAACAGCACGTAGATGTACCCTTTCCTCCTCTCATTCCCACAGAACAGCAGCAGGTGCCCACCCCGGCCAGCTTATATGGCCAGAGCCTGGTCTGCCTCTGCACAGGGGTTCTGCTGAGTCTATCCTCTGCTGTGTTAACCTGTGTCCCGTCCCATGTATGCTGCGTACCAAAACTGCCCCGAAGGAGAGCTACGGTCCAAAGCCACGCACCCGGCACTTGGAGATCATGCAAAAGGTGAGACTGCTGCCGCACAGAATTATGAACAGCACGAAGCGCATGATCTTCCCAGCTCTCCACCCTGCATGCCCAAGGGTCTCATCAATGCTGCTCTTGCTTCTTTCCCTGTGTCTCACTGCAGAGTCAGGTGGGCCTGGGGACACTGCTCAGGGCTGTTGGACTGGAGGGGCCTGATTCACCAGCCAGTGCACCCCCATGGTTAGGCGTGAGGTAGCTGCTTCCCCTCCTTTTGCAGCCCTTGCTGACACCTGCTCTGACCTGCACTGGTCGCTCACCTCCTCCAGAGCAAGCCAATAGTCCAACCAGCAACCCGCTGACCATCTCCCCTGGGGCCTTTGGTCAGAGTCTGGACTTGCTAGTCCTTATCCCAGTACTGAAGGGTGTTACCCCAGTCGGGGGGGTCCGTTCCACCTTCTCCGCTGCCTGGTGGGGGACCCTGGCCCTTCCTCTCTCCTGGGGTCCAGTCCAGAGACCCTTTGTTGTCAGGCCTCATCTGCTTATTACCCCCCTTGCTGTTCCTCTGGACCACCTGCTACCTGGCTCTGTCTCCAACCTTTGCCTCAGCCTCTTCCTGGGCATCCAGAGTATAAGACCTACTCTAAGCCAGCGGCTCTCAACCTTTCCAGACCACGGGACCCCTTTCAGGAGGCAAATTTGTCCTGCATACCCCCCAAGTTTCACCTCATTTAAAACTACTTGCTTACAAAATCAGAGATAAAAATACAAAAGTGTCCCAGCCACACTGTTACTAAAAAATAGCTGACTCTCTCAATTTTACCATATAGCTATAAAATAAATCAATTGGAATAGAAATATTGTACTTACATATCAGTGGATAGTACCTAGAGAGGTAGAAACAAGCCATTGTCTGGATAAAAGCTCAGTTTGTACTGACTTCGCTGGGGCTTTTTCTGTAGCCTGTTTTAAAACTAGGCAAATCTCTAGCTGAGTTGATGTACCACCTGGAAGACATACCCCTAGTTGAGAACCACTGCTCTAAACCTTTACCTCATGCTCCCTGGAGAGCTTCTTAGCATGTCCTGCCACCCAGCTGGTTCTCCTGCAGGCCAATTTTCTCTAGTCCCTGGCAGGGCTGTCCCCACAGGCCCCTCCACCGATGTGGAGAACCCTGGGCAGACTCAACCCCTCCAGCTTTCCTCCCCAGGCCTAGCTTCCTCCATCTCAGCTCCCTGTCTCCCACCACGCTTCTCCCACTGGGTGAGAATCAGGGCTGCTCTCCTGCCTGATCAGCCCCACCTGAGCTGTGTTCAGCCCCTTGAACTCCTCCCTTCAGGCTTGACACCTCTTGCAGGTGTAGCGGGGTGGGACTGATTGAGCCCACAGGTTCTCTTTAACCCCTTCTGGCCTGGTACACCCTATCGCAGGGACCACTGCTGCCAGACAGCTACAAAGCAGCATGCAAACTCTGCAAGTGTCGTATGCAGGCCGGATGGCTATGCACTGCTTATCCAGCGCCTGCAGACAGTGCAGTGCGAAATTCTATGGGGACCCCAGTTCTTGCTTCAGCTTGTTGCAGGGAAGGGACCCTTGGTCCCTGGAGGAGAACCTGCGATGGAAGGGCCCGCTAAAGTGGCTGCAGTGATTGGGAGTCACAGCACACATCCCAGCTACATCCTCAGCGTGGATAGCAGTGACTCCCTCACAGATAACAGCCTACACGGCCAGGTCCATAGAGCACAGGATGTCACGCACTGCCTGTGCTGCATTTCTGCCATGGTCTGGCACAGGAATATGGCTGCCTGCAGCTTCCCCTGGCACGGGTGAGTTATTGAAGCCATGCATGCACAACATGGCATAAAGCAAATGCCAGCATGTTAGTGTCCCTGGGATGAAGCCACCACAGTTGGGATCTGCAGCAGCACAGTGCCTCCAGTCCCCCAGCAGCGCCATACTCCCCCAGCTCATACCTCGGCGATGGATAATGGGGACGTGAGCAGGACGTTTGCTTTGCATCACTCAGTATTTCACAGGCCCCCGAGTGTTTCTCAGCAACACTCTGCCTGACCCCTCTTTTGACATCTCATGCAGACTGTCTGTGCGCTGTCCTTTGGCCTGCAGAGAGGATCCACCACAGCGGCTTTTTATCTCCACTCACTGAATGCCCCATTCCTGGTGGTGCTAAGGATGGAGGACTTGGCTGTGCTGTGTGAGAGAATGAAGAGGATCAGAAATGAAAGCGCTAGAGAGAGCAGGAAGACAGCCTCTCTCCTGAGACGCTGGTGGAAATGGCTTCTAATCACATGCAGTCAGTTCAGTCAATCAGGAAACCAGAACAAATCCCACATGATTTCCACCAACTGACCAACTCGACTCAACACTTACAATACACAATGCAAAGCTTCCTCAAATTCCCACGGCCATCCTGATAGGGCGAACCACCCACGTCATGTCTGACACAAGTCTCACAGGTGGGAAAGTGGCTCCAACTAGACAGTGCTCATTCATGAACCTTGGATCTGAATGTCAAGTCAAGGGTTTTGCTCAGCACCACCCCTTGACTCCATGCCACACGCGCTCAGGTAACAGATGTGGAGACAACTGCTGGCTACAAACAAATGGTGCTATTGAGAGGTGCACAGCCCACAATCCGTGTCGGACCAGGACCAGTGCAGCCAGGCCAGCACTGCCCAAAGGACAAGGCCCAGATTCCTTTCCGTTACCCTGCTCACATACAGTGATGCACAATCAAGAAAGCTCCTCGAAAGCGGAACTCATCCCTTCAACTGCTCCTTTAGCACACTGATGAACTCAGACCATAAACCATAAACAGCCCTACAGCGACCCTAACTACCCCCATCTGTTTAGCCCATGTGGTGTCTCCTATAGAACTCAGTAATCATAAACTTAACATCAAGTGAGGTTAATTGAAGGAACTGAATCTACTTTTCTGATGGTTTCTCCAGAGAGTAAGCCTAAGGCTCATTCTGGATCCCAGACCATTTCCCCAGCACAAAGCAGCCATAAGCCCAGCAGCCCTGGCAAACCAGCTCCCCACAACAACAACAATCATCACTTCTAATCCCACAGTAACCCAGGAACAGGGCCTGGACGGCAAGAGAAAAGATCCCTCTGACCATTTTCTTTAGCACAGACCAGGTGCTCAGAGACTCTGAGGATGAGCAGGATAGCTAGGGCAGAGAAACTTTGATGGGAACATAGCCTGCTGGAAGACGTGGTTCAGCTGAAATCAAAACACAGATCAGATAATTTCACTGGAACTTGTTTAGGGAAAACCTGGGGGGGAAATTAATCACAGGACATTTTAGGAATGAAACATTTTGATTTTTCATTTTGAAATCGCTTTTCATTTTGTCATTTATGTTGTATTATATTCTATACTATTATAAATATAATACAAAAATAAAAGTCAAAACAAAAATGTTTTGAATGACCCAAAACAATTTCACAATGATTCAGAATGGAGCCATATTCTGATATCTCAACCCCCTTGCAAAACAGAACTTCTGTCATCCACCCAGCTTGAACGATAGCTGTCTAGATAGATAAGTATCCATAGGCAACAAATAAAACCCAACCATTTCTAATGCTGGAAAAGTCTTCAGCACTTTTCCTTTCAAATTAGTTTCAATGATCTATTATTAGCATGGAAGGGAAAGGCCTGTGTCCCTGGACTATGGTTCTGTTAAAGGGGTGTACCAAGGAAACAGTGCATTCATTTTGCAGACTTCAGCTACCTTCCTTTTTAGGAGCTGCAAACCTCAACTCTTGCGAGCCATTTTCTTCTTCCACTGTCTCTGAGAGAACACACTGCAGATCCACAACACAACTACGCTGCCATTTACCTCCTCTAAAGGACTGATTCATTCATTTACAAAGCAGGAAGCCTTCAACTGCTTGCGTAGTTTTATATAATTGTTTGTCCTAACAAATGATATGACATTATGGGCCAGATCCCAAACCAGTGTAAATCAATGCAGCTTCATTGACGCTGGACACAGGTTCAGCAGGCCCTTAGTACAGCATGTGATAACAATCTGCCTTTTACTTCTAGGATCATTTTTCTAGGTGGTTTGAAATCTGAAGGGATTTTGACATTCTTATGTTAGTGCTTAATGGATCTGAGCTCCTTACAACAAATACAAGCAGTGATAATGCAGTTAGCCAGCATTGTGGCAGAGCCACTAGAAGTGAGCAGGAATATCTATCAAGTTACATTCTGAAGGGAGGTGGGCTGTTGTAATTGGTACAGCCCTGTGAAAATCCCCTTGATCGCTGATGACACTCCATGCAGCCTAGATACAAGGAAGCCAGGCTCCTCTCCTACCTTTACAAATACATCTTATTTGAAAATAAAAATTTCCCTTTTGCTCAGCCTTGCAAACAACTGAAAGAAGGCCCGGTGACTGCAAATGAGGACATTTAAATTTGTACTCTAACCCACACTGGAAAGATTTCCTTCAGCAAAATCTGCCAGGCTGTACCAGTGCTGCAGCACAGACTTACTATTTTAATATTGCTATTTTCTGAGTGCTTATCATTCCGTCTTCAGCTGGAGACAAGTAAGAACTGATTGTTCCACCAGACTATGTCACATTTTAAATCTTCCCCTTGGGGATCCAACCCTGCAGTTCTGACTCAAGCCGCTCTCACTGCTGTTAATGAGAGTTTTGCCCGAGGAAGAATTATGTAAGAACTTCAGGACTGGACCCACAATGTATTGGGAGCCGTATCAATGCACAGACTTGACATAAAAAAAATGAGAAATGAATCCTTATTGACACTTCTGAGATGCCTGATTGTACATTCCCTAACACAGGTGTTGAATGTCATTTAAAGGATATCATTTGACTGGTGAATGCCATTATAATCAATCAGTTATTGCCTACACCATAGAACAGAGCTGGCTTGGGATACATTTGGTAAATTCGGGATGTGGATTGGCAGTCACAGATTTGAAAACACATTTTTTGGTTCTGTAGCTGTAGAATTTGCATTAACATCTCCCTTATTTGAGACACACCACAATCCAGGCAGATGATATCCTACTGGGCACAATGGGAACATGTAAATCTTGATGAAATGTTATCTTACGTGAGAGTCTCGACCCTAAGTGCCTCCAAGATGACAGGAACCCAGTATAGGACCTTTTGTTAGAAAAACATGTATAGAGTCTTTTGACGTTTCGTACTGAGACAAAGCTCTGGTGACCAACATAATGGGCCTGAATTTTCAGAGGGCTTCCCACCGACTCTGGTACGCCAGATGTGATTTTGCACCAAATATTTGCACCTGCAGTTTGGCGCCCAAGATTAATTATGGCTGCAAATGAAGCAGTAGACATCTGCTTGTCTTCCTGTGTGCGTAGCTCCAGAAGGCAGATGTCAACACGGCCCTGTGTGCCCACAGCTAGAGCACAACATAGCCTGTGCAAAACCAAATGCTGGGCTGAGGCCTTTGAAAAACAATGAGGCCCTGTATGTCCACAATACCCTGCACTTTAGACCAGTTGCCAGCCCACCTGCCTGGCGCGGAGCAGCAGAGGGGACAATTCACTTTTGTAGAGTTGTATCTGACATCCTGCTGGGGTGACAGTTTTCCCATCAGCATACATGTCAACTGCAAGGGCCTGATCTGAGTCCACTGAAACCAGTGGAAAGGCTCCCATTGCCTTCAATGGGCTTTTGGATCAGACCCTGAACTAATGCAAACGAATGGAAAGTAAATGGTCAGGAACAGACTTGCAACAGCAGTGGCACAGATTCCTTGTCCCAACCCCATACTCCTAGGAGATTTTCCTAGCACCTTTAGTGGGTTTTTAACGCCCTTCCCCGAACTAGCGTCTTTGCTGCCATGCCCTTGTTCACCTGCCAGTGTTCTTCCCCGTCCCCCACCCCAGCTGTCCTGGACCAGGGCCCATCTGGGTTTGTGCAGAGCCTGGCACAAGGGAGCCCAGTCTCGGTTTGCCCTAGGCACCAGGGTAACGCCCATGATTAACACTCATCTGGTGCCAACCCAGCAGCCCCCTGCGCTGCACGGCGCTGCGAGGCCCACAGGCCCGGGCAGGGTCAGAGCCGAGCTGTGCCCAGGGTGCATTCCCAGGCTCACCCGCAGAAACGTGGCTTCGGCCAGCCAGCGCAGCAGGAGCTGGTTTCGCATTGGGGGCCGAGGGGGCTGCGGAAGAGCCGCTTCTGCTCTGCGTCCATTGGAGGGCCCCGTTGCGTTGCAAGGATCCGCCTAATTAAACCCGGCTGATTGCCTATAATGTAGGGAAATGTTCTCTGGATAGTCTCCAGCTTAACGCTAATGAATTAACTGGCCACTGTGGCTCAGTGGCGCCTCCCAGAGCCGCCTGCCCTTTGGTGCATTTCGCAGCATGCCCCAGCTGCTAATGACCCGCCGCTCGCCAGGCGCCAGAGCAGCAGCTGCAGCAGCTCGCACTGCGGGCATGAAGCGCCCCCGCTGCCTGGCACAGCGCCGTCCTCGCCCGGCCCATGCCACTGCAGCCCCATCGCTACCTGGCGCACTCACCTGGCTGCTGCCACATCCCTGGCACTGTGCACCTCTGGGGCTTTACAGAGTGTGCACCCGGGCTGTAGTGCTCACCTAGACACGCGCTATATTGCATTGCACACATGCACTGTATGGCACACGTACACACACAGGATTACACACGCACATGCACACTGTTGCACGTGCACACACTATATTGAACACGCGCGCACACTATGGTGCATGAATTCTACTGCACACGCACTATATTGCACACGCGCTCTGTTGCACGCGCACACAGGATTACACACTATATCCCAGGGCTTCGGGGCAGCCTGGTCTCTGCGATTCTCCGAGCCGGGCGGTCCCTGGCGCGCCCGGCCCAGCCGCAGCCCCCGCTGACCTGTGCCCTGGGTGGCGCCCCGCCAGGAGCCGGGCTCCGGGGCCCCGAGCGGCGCAGCCCGGGGCAAGCCCCGCTCCCCGCGCGGCACCGACCTGCTTCTCCAGCGAGTCCTTGGCCGAGAGCGAGGGCGCGCGGTCGCAGGCGCTGCCCTCCAGCAGGTAGAGGCCGGAGGGCCGCGAGCTGGAGTCGCTCTCGAAGCAGAAGAGCATGTTCTGCAGCAGCGCGAACCACTTGCTCTGCCATTTCGTGTTGTCCCCGCTGCGCTTGCTCAGGTAGCCGCGGCGGCTGCCGTCCTTCTTCGCCAGCAGCCCCAGGAAGGCGACGTGCCCGTCGTTCAGCCGCATCCCCTTCTGCATGATGCCCGGGCCGGCCGCTGCTCACCCGGCCCCCGGCGCCGCCTGCTGCAGAGCCCCGGCCGGCGCGCTGGGGACGGAGCCGCTCGCCTGGCAGCGCGGCTGGATGCAGGAGCCGCGGATCCTGCCAGCGGGGGAGTCATGTGATGCGAGCCGAGCCGAGCCGAGCCGAGCCAAGCGCCGCACCATGGACCGAGCCGCGCACAGCCGGCTACGGGCAGGGGGGACCTGCAGGGCGCGCAGGCGGCCGCGTCTCCATGGCAGGGCGGGCGCTACCCGTACCTGGGCGGGGGGGGTCAGGGCAGGCGGGTCCCCGCAGCCCGGCGGGGCGGCCCCGCTGCATTGCGCCCTGCCCCGGGCTCAGCCGCGCGCCGCGAATTTCAGACCGCGCGCGGAGCCCGGCGTCGTGGACACGGGGCGCAAGTGGCGGCCCGCGGCGCCGCGCCCACGCCGGCGCTCGGGGCGGCGGGTCACGCTGCCAGGAGTCGCCGGACCCCAGCGGCCCCGGCCTCAGGCTGCAGCCGGGCGATTCCGGCCACCTGTCCCGGAGACGCGCAAGTGCGCGGCCAGCAGCCTCCGAGGCGCAGCAGCTGCCAGCCAGCCCCAGCGGCGTGCGGCGGCGGTACCCAAATGGCAGAGCCTGCGGTATTTTTAGCTTCTCCTCGCCTACGCGCTTGCATGGAAAGTAGGGGGACCGCTGCGTCTCCCCGCTCGGGGAGCGGGCGCAGCAGCGAGATGCGCAGCTCCTCCTTTGGAGAACGGGCGGGCGGCCGGGGGGGCTACAGCGCCCCGGCAGCCCTTCGCTAGCTAGGGAAGTTGGATTTGGATTTGGATTTGAAGGAGTCCATGGCCCCTCAGCGTAACCCTCCCCATGAGGGCAGAGACGTGCGCAGTATAGGGGGTCTCCCTGCTGAATGGCCCAGCGATCTGTTAACCACTAGATACCGCCTGTGTTTACATTACAAGGGGGGTTGTGGCTCGGCTCCGCCTGCCCCCAGCGCTCGGTTTGAATACGAATCTCCTGATCTGTTGTACACTGGGGTCCTCCGAGGCCTGGGTCATGGGAGACCAGCCCTTTGCATGCCAAAGCATTCTTCATCCCAAACCTGACCACCTTTCCCTGGTGCCTTTGCTTCCCAGCACAGCCCCCAGGGGAGATTCCAAGCCACCCCAATATTTATTGCCAGCTGAGCACAGGAACAGGTAAGGGAGGGGGAGACCCCTCTACTTATTTCCATTGGGCTAATTTAGTGTCCTGCAATTCCTTCATTTTGGCCCTTCTGTACTTGCAAAGTGAAAGAAAATCGCAGGAGCAGCCAGGTAGGAGCTGTGTGCAGGGGAAGGGAAATGGGATGCTGTAGGGCGTTATCCTTTCCCTCTCTGGCCAGCAGGAAGGACAGGGCTCTGCCAGTGGGGATCATGCTCCTCCACTACACAAGAGCTATGGCACCAAACTCTGCCCAGCTTGCTTAGAGACCATGGTAACAGGCACTACAGTAAAATTTAAGCCAGGCAGAAATTTCAGTTCCATGAGTGGAGTGGCACGTGGTCCGGGGGCAAGGGGGATAGAAGAGAGGCCTCTGCAGCACTGTGCTGGGTGGGCACCTGCTGCTTGAAAACGCGGCTAAGCTGAAGAGGTGGAAGGGGAACCCTAGCCCCCCGGCCCAGTGTGTGACCTAGCTCCCATAAGCAAATGAGGGAATCAGGAAAACTATGTTAATTTGACTGAAAATGTTGGAAGGCCTCCAAGGACTTTAATGAGGTCACAAATTGCCATGGTAACACCGAGGAATGGTCTGGGAAATAGGAAAGTTCTTCACATTTGCAGGCCCCAAGGAACCGATTTGATTGGACATTTCATGTGACTACACCCTTGGTGGACACATCTAGTGCCCCACGGGCACCTTTGGGTGTTTGGATCTGGAGGTGTGGAGATGAAGCTTTGGCAAGCACAGCTAGGCTACAGCGACAGCCTTGGGGAAACCAGAGAGGACATCATACCTTAACCACAAAGACAATGCAGGCGTCAGGTAACTGCGATCCCTTGTGTTATCCCCCAATGCCATCCCTAAGATATGGTCTTACCCTGTCCTCTGCACTCTCCAGCATTTCGCCGTGGCTCTTTGTTTCCAGTCCTGGCAGTCACAATTTACTCAACTCCCTTGTACCCTGACAGGCTGAATGTCACTCTGCTGGGACGAAAGAACTAGTGGCCAAATGTCAAACATGCCAGCAAAAGATGAGCCCACTTGTCCAGCAGCAGCAGCAGCCGGTAAAAGAATAATTCACCACGCCGAGGAACTTTGATTTGTTTTCTATCCTCTCTCATCCTCTATGTGAATTAGCCAGAATTAAGCCCAGCTGCTGAGGAAATGGGCCTTCCTCTGCTCTTCCTTACTCCACTCTTATCCTGCTGTAAGACCAGGACCTCCTGTGGATCTGCTCCACTTGACAGCTGGAGAATCAGGCCCAAGCTAGGGTTGCTCTTTCTTTCAACCCAAAGGGCAGGGGGTGTTGCCAGGGCATTTTACTGAAAGCTCTAACTTACAAACTTTATGTAACCAATAATAACAAGGATTTTTTTCCAGAACAAATGTTAATTTCTTTCTCGGTTTCCAGATATTTTAATTGCAATGTTTTCTTCTCTCCCTCGGTCCTTAATCAACTTTTCAATCTCTCTGTTGCGCCGCTTGCTCATGAAAGCAGTCGAAGGCCAATGCCTTGGATTTCATACTTGTGCCTAAACTTACACTATTTTCCATTATTAATTGGACACGCACCTCGGGGTCGGGGTCCCATTGTGCCAGGCACTGTATAAAAACAGAGCAAAGATGGTTGCTGCCCACACTAGATCAGTAATGCATTTCCCCGGTATATTATTGATAAGGAATTACTCATCCAGCCCAGCTCTAATCCAGGCCCTAGGTGAAGTTCATTCATATATTTTTACCCACAATATGTTCCCAGGCCTCCAGTCTGAAGTCCTGCCCATATACCTGAGAAAAAGTGCAAGCAGTGACAGCAAAGATGAAAACAGTCCAACACCCATAAAGAGTAGGCGCTGGCTGCTGTCCCAGTGCACAAGGCAGGAAGCAGAACATCAGTGGCGCTCAAAGGTCCAGGACAGAATCCCAGGTGACAACGAAGCTGTGGAAAAGGGAAAGGAACCCGCCCTGTGTGTTTTATGTCCAATGTGTGTTTCAGTGCACTGCAAAGAGAAGTGGAATGCTGCCTCACACAGCTCTGACGTATGTGTTTTGAATGGTTTGCAGGGCTGAAGGATGCGGCTGCAGTGAGGTGAATTAGTCGTGTTTGGCCCATTGGCCAAGGCAGCAAACCAAGGCCCCAACTTTTAGAAATGCTGTGAACGATTCTGCTTGTCAGACATACTGTCATAAACAGAGAGTTAAGGGTTAATGTTCCCTTTACCTGTAAGGGGTTAACAAACCATAAACCTGGAACACCTGACCAGAGGACCAATCAGGAGACAAGATACTTTCAGATCTCGGTGGAGGGAAGTCTTTGTGTGTGTGTCTTTTCTTTGTCTGTTATTCTCTCTGGGTTCTGAGAGTGACCACATGTACCTACAGGCTCTCTAATCTTCTGTTCAAATTTAGTAAGTACAAAGGTAGAAAGGCGGTTTAGTCTTTTTGATTGTTTTCTTTATTTGCAAGTGTGTATTGGCTGTAGAAATTTTCATGTGTATTTGCTGGAAGTTATTTTAAATTGTATTTCTGCTGGAGAGAGGCTTCTTCTAGAGTCTATACAGCCTGTCGATCAAGACCCTGTAAGTATTCCTCTTGATTTCCACAGTGATTATCTTTTATCTTTTCTTCTTTATATTAAAAGTTTTTCTCTTTAAAGACTGATTGATTTTTCCCCTTTTGATAAGGCTCCAAGGAAATTGAGCGTACTCACCAGGGAATTTTGGGGAGAAGGGAAAGGAAGGGCGGGGAAGGTGCATTCTTCTTTGTTTTGAGATTCAGCAGAGCTTGATCTGTATTGCCTCTGGTGGAGGGGGAAAGGGGGAGGGCGGGAGGGCATTCTCCTGTTTAAGATTCAAGGAGTTTGAATTTTCACAGTGATCTTCCAGGGTGTAACCAGGAGGGAGCCTGGGAGAGGCACCAGTAGGGAAGGGTTTACTTTCCTTGTGTTAAGATCCAGGGGGTCTGGGTTTGGGGGTCCCGCAGGGAAGGTTTTGGGGGACCAGAGTGTATCAGGCACTCCAATCCTGATTGGTGGCAGCTATCAGATTAAGCTGGTAACTTAAGCTTAGAGGAATTCTCAGTTGGTACCCCATTTTTTTGGACTTAAGGTTCAGTGGGAAATTATGCCATACATATCGACTAGACAAGTAGTTTCAGGTGTGCGATTGCACCAGCAGCTGCGGTAAGCATGTGGGTGGTCACCAGGTCCAGGGTAAGTGTTCATGGTCATGGACAGCTACAGAATTGTAATGTCAGTTCTAATATCTGAGCCCAGCCCGCGACTGTCACACGGCAAGGGGTGCTCAGTCGAGCTGCTGGTCGTTTCGGCAATAATAATGTAAGCCTGGTGATGTGGTTGCGAGTTCCAGTTGAGCTCAGAGCTAGTCTTGTGGTGGTTACAATAACTATTGGCTGTCTACTAACAGCCTGGCACCGTTGCTGTGCCAATATAATGGGGAGAGAAGGGTGACATGGGCTGGGATTTGTTTGTCCAGGGCTTTAGTCGTCTGCATTTGCCCACTGTCAGCTCAGTCACTGTGCAGACAGCTCTCTGTTATGTGCCAGCACCCTGCTATCAATTCAGTTCTACAGCGTCTCTGCAGCATTCAGCTTGGATGGAAGAAAAAATTTGTTATTCTAATGTGACGTTATTGATATAAACTGGGACCATATAGAACATGGGTTGCAACCAAGGTTCTGTAGTGGCACCAATCCTATGAAGGGGGTCATATAAGGTGTCTAAGACCAGGTAAGGGTTACTGGTTATGATTATGCTCTGTCTGTCTGTATCATTTCTGTAGTGAAGTTATGAATATTGGCTGTGCATTGTCTGTATTTCAAACTTGTTCTGTGTTACTGGAAAAAGTCTCAGACAAGCTGGTGTCAGCTCTGCTTAGCCTGCTTGTGGCCATTAAGGACCATCAACTACACAATCTGACCCATCGAGAGAGGCGGATACGCCCTGTGACTCACTGGAGTGATGCAGAAACTGGCCCATGTGACTGCAAACTCCATTTTGCTGTGACTTTCCACAGTAGGAACAACAGAGTGTTCTTACACCTGGAAAAGTCTATATAATGCGGGCAGCTGATCTCCATTTTGTTTTCAATCCTGCTTCTACTCTGGAGGACTTTGCTTGCAAGCTGAAGCTCTACACAAGGACTGATGACCCACATCCCAGCAGGGGATGTACTCCAGAGACTATGTTGAACCTGCAGTTTACTTCATCACTGCTACAAGCCTGAACTAAGAACTTTGCCATTACTGTATGTAATTGATTCAGTTTAACCAATTCTAGCTCTCACCTCTATCTTTTTTCTTTTATAATAAACCTTTAGATTTTAGATCTAAAGGATTAGCAACAGCGTGATTGTGGGTAAGATCTAGAGGGTATATTGACCTGGGTCTGGGCTGGTCCTTTGGGATCGAGAGAACCTTTTTCTTTACTGGGGTGTTGTTTTCATAACCATTCATCCCCAGGACGTGTGGGACTGGTGGTGATACTGGGAGACTGGAGTGTCTAAGGAATTGCTTGTGTGACTTGCGGTTAGCAGAGGGTGACCCGAAGTTTGTTGTCCTGGCTGGTTTGGTTTGCCTTAGAGGTGGAAAAACCCCAGCCTTGGGCTGTGACTGCCCTGTTTGAGCAATTGGTCCTGATTTGGCACTCTCAGCTGGGTCCCGCCAGAACCACATCGTCACATCTAAGTACTGCCGGAAAGCCACAGACAACGAAAATTGGTTTTGCTCCCTGTGCCCTGACAATGTTCCGGTTTCCCCTCCCCCACCGAACACACGCCAGGACTGACTCTTCAGTATTTGTGCTGCCTGGCAGCGTGTGTGTCAAATACACTTGAGAAGAGCCTAGCATGGGGCTGGTTACCAGGACACCCCTCATCTGTTGCATCTGTTGCTGACATGAGCCAGCAATGGGCAAACAGCAGTTTAATAAACATTCATCTCAAGGTCAAAGAGCATTGTGTTCACCCGCCCAGGCCTCCTCCCCCTGCTGACATTCAGTGACCAGCAGCGTGTAGGTTGCATGCAGGGAGCAAAGGTGTGCTCTGTGGGAATGCAGCCTTGCAGCACCAGCCCTGTGTAATGCTAGCATCTCTCTTTTGTTCATGGATTCCAGACGTCCTCACGCTTACCAGCCAACCTGGTTTAGCTACAGTTTGAGCACACTGACCTTAAACATGCACAAAACAAACCCCTTTCCTTCTCTGCCACGTATTGCTGGACAACGTGGGAGCTGATGCTTACCAAATCCTCCCCTCCTGGGACTCAGACATGCACTGTGAGACCTGGTTTGATCGACATGCCTGCAAACCTCAGCCAGGTTAGCAGCTCACCAAAAGCCGGCACATAACGCAGAACTTGGATATTGTTCCATGAGCTCAAAACGCTGCAGCCTATGGAGTTGCTCGTGCAGCAGATTGCACTTGCAGCGACAAGTTAGCTTCCTGACTCCTGAGGTGGCACTGAAGCCTGGGCATTTTTATACAGCTTCTGGGTCAAAGGCACCAGCCTGGCCATAAATTCTGGCCAGGGGAAGCAGCAGAGGGGGCAGGACAGGCATTGACACTTGAGGTCACTTAAATGTCTTTCCCAAGATAGCAGCTTCCAGAGCTGTGAAAATCTTGACAGTGTCTGGACATTGCCCACCTCAGACACCCGCGCTCTCTTTGCAAGCTGTTCCTGCGTTTCTAATGTAAATCACACACACGTGGTCAGTACTTGCCCCATGGACAATGTGGAATGAAAAAAATATAAAAGGGAAAAGCCAAACACACACAGTGTAGAGTGGTTGTATAGAGAGAATAGAAACAACTGAGTGACTAATTATGTGAACATGAGCAATAACCATGTTGATTTTAATTAGGCCCCAGTCAGTATAAACTGATCTTGGCCAGCCAATTTTTTTTCCTGTTTTCATTTGTAAAGACCTCTCTGTGATGTTAGCCAGGGTTCCTCATCTCCGGTCGTTTCTTTCGCTAGTTTTCTCCTTCTGTGAACACGTTAAATACAAACTGAACCCTAGACAAGAGCCCCCTGGAATGGGACAGCCAGCTGTGGGGGCTGCTTCAGAGGTGTGCAAAACAGGCAGAAAGAAAGGCAGAGCTGTCTGCAATGCAAGGTGGTTAATATTTCCATATGAACTAGGAAAGGGGCTGTCTTCCCACCTATGTCCATTACGGTGCACACACTTACCAGTGAAAATGGGCTCCTTCACCAGGCCTGTTCATGAGCAAAAGCAGACCTGTTTTGGGAGCAAAGGTGGCTTTCACAGAGAAACCATAAAAACTCATTTTTTTATGCGAAAATAGCCACTTTGTCAAAAGAAGGGTGAACTCTCCACAAAGCAGCACAAGAAGTTAGTGCCACATTCCATCAAACATCAACTTAATTTTGCACAGCTGTAGGATAGAATCATAGGATTGAAAGGGACCTCAAGAGCCCAGTCACCTGCACTCATGGCATGACTAAGTATTATCTAGACCATATGTTTGCAAAATACTGGGAATCCACATGCATGTGGGTACCTGCCTAAGAACATGGAGGTTATTGAGATATTTGTGCATCAATTTCAATAATTCCTAATGGCTACAGAGCAAGAGGATGGAATTAACAGAGAGAGAAAGCAGCGTAAGATCATAGTAAAGAAAAAGGCACCTATTGCACTTTCAGTGCATGTAGATAATTTCCTTTACAGGTAAAGTTACATACACACACTGGGCACAATCTGCCATTTTCCATCATCAGTCTAGGCAATGACTTTTCTACTTGGATCCATAAGCAGATCGGAATAGGATACATCCTAAATCTTGGTATCCCAGCTGGTAGCAAACTGACATACATCCATATTTAAATTACTTTGTCACCTGGCACATCTGGCTAGAATCAACCTCTGCTGCCTGTTGATTGGCAGAAGAATGCCCGTTTGATAGGTGCCTGCATGGAATGTGTCCTTCCCACACCAAAGAGCATTTTTGTGATTCTACACACGTTACTTCTTACTGATCTGATGCTATTGGCGAGTGTTTTACTCCCTACACTCCTACTTGTAAAGCAGATTCCTCATTCTTGGAAGCACAGAGGTTTCTTTCTGTGCAGTTGCTTGATATGTGAATTTCACCTTTCAGACTTAACATACTTGTCAAGTCCAGGTGCTTCCCTGAGATGTGTATGTTTACCAGAACATGCACTGGGATTCTTGACACCACCAGGCATGGCTAGCACAATCCCCTACTCGTGATTGCGTTCTACGCTGTAGCCTTCTGAAGCACCATCAGCGAATAACTGTGCCTTTGAGTGCACAGAAAGTGCACCAGGATAGCGAGGCAGGCTGCAGAGCACGTGTAAGGCACCATGCTGCTCAGGCACACAGGGCATAGCAGTGAGAATGCGACGCTGAAGCATGCTTACTGATTATGAGAACTCAAAAGGTTTGTAGACTTGCTCAAATGATGAGATTTGACTACAATCGGCAAATGTAACGCTGCTCAATTCTCTGCTCACGTTAATGATCATGCTGCTCTCCTGTTAAATGAAGCTTGAGAGCAAGTGATGTTCAGAGAACTGGGCTCTGGCATTTCACCTGCCCCCCCTGTGTGGGGAAACAGACAGTCAGCTTGAATGCAGACAATGGTCCAAGCTGCCGGGGACAGAAAGAGACATGTAGGGGAGAGCATAGATACTGCAAACCAACAGAAAGCTTCGCACTAGCAAAGAGCGATCAGGGTTTTAAATGAGCCATGCGCAGGTCTGCTGCAAGGTCAGAGGTTCCTAGAAAAGCTTCCGTTGGGTGACTCATGGATACGGCCTATTTGGGTGCGTAAGAGTTTGCAGGATTGCGGCCTAGATTTCCATCACCTTGTTTCATCGGCTCATTCTGGATGATCAGAGGAAACTGTTTTAGCTATATCAGTGCAAGGGAACTATTCCATGACTAGAAGTGAGGAAGCTATTAGGGCTGTATTAATTATGGATTGTTATAAATATTGTTAACATATAAATAAAGAGAGACAATATGCATGTGCGCGCGTGCGTGCACACACACACACGGAATTTTGCCCAGACAGTCACTATTCAGAGTGTTCTGAGGGCTGCAGGCACAGCTAGCATGCTTTCACTGTACCTGCCCATAACACTCAGAGAGATGTGTCTCGAATAATGAAATGCAGAATCCACAGCAGGACTGCAGAATTTCAGAATTCCCCACAGAACAATCATGTCCCAGCCACCTGTCTGAATATTTCTTCTCCCAAAGGGCACAAAACACCAAATACAAAGGAAGGAATGCCAGTTCTGCACCAGCTACAGTGATTTACACTGTACAAGAACCTACATGATTTCCTGAATCAGATTCAAGTTTGTAGAGGCTCTGGTGGTGAAAAAACTGGAGAAGAGCCAAAATAAACCACATGCAACTTGCAGCAGATCCCTCCTTGCCTTAGCTGTCATGGGAGTTCTTCCCAGCAGGTGCTTTCACCTAAGGGGGGGCCTTGCAGCTAGAGTTTCAGAGCACCAGTGGGGGCTGCAGGACGCTCCTGGGAGTGCCACTCCTTGCGACATCCCTGTATTTGAAGCTTCCCAGGTTCTTTCCTCTCTCCCTCAGTTTCTGCTGCTGCGTTAGCATGAGCCTGGGCCTGCTTTACCCCACTGTGCGCTGAGCGGCTGGGCAGCACTTGTAAAGAAGGGTTCACACAATACCTTCCTTTCACTCTCCTTATGGCCCAGTAACTGAACGTGCAGGAGACACCATTTACTGTGACATGCAGGGACTCAACACATCCCTGTGCATCAGGGCCTGATCCACCTCAGTGGAAAGACATCCACTGCAGCCAGTAAGCATTGGACCAGGCCTTAGCGCTCAATCCTGCATCCATCGACATCTAGGGCACTGTTACCACTAGTGCAGAGGGGGCAGGTGAGGGACTGTGCTCTTTGGCAGGCGCATCACAGGTGCACGAGCAGGAGCAGAGAAGGACGGGACAAGCCCCTGGGAGTGGCTGGAAGCTATGAGAGGCAGGAACACAGAAAGGCCCTTGCTGTCCATACCCACTTCACACTTGAAGGCTATGCCCAGGCTCATCTCTGCTTCCATCAGTGAGCCCTGCAAACCCAGGGCCACGTGTGCTCGAGGCCTGCCCGTGCCCCCTGGCTCTGGATTCTCACCTACCCGGCTTGTTCAGCTTGCTTCCCTTGGTTTGAATACAACCGCTGAAGACAGGTGGAGTGGGATGTTGCTTTCTAACTAAAGCAGTTTCCTTTTCCGCCTGCATCCTATTGCCAGGACTGAATGCATGTGCACTGACAGCAGGCAGATGGCTAGAAGTGAATTACTGCCCTGGCACTGTCCCTCGTGGGCTGTTAATGGGACACACACCTTAGACAGCATCGCTCGGTATCATCTCTTCCTTCAGCGCTCTGCAGAGCAACAGCACATTTACGGTTTGCTGTTCGGGCAGGAGCCTGGGTAGGCTCCACAGTGTATCTGCGCTATTTTCTGATTCATCGTGGAAATGACTTCAAATGAAATGGCAGCACAGACTTAGAAGTCTTGGTTATTTAACAGTTGCAAAATAAGTCATTGGAAAGCAGAGGGCAGTTAGAGTTAAGCAGCCTCACGGCATCTCTCTGGTGCCTGCTAGTCAACCACTTACTTAGGAAGGAAAGCCAGCTCACAGCCCATGAGACGCACTGGAGGATTGTGGAGAGAGACCCCTCAGCTCATGCTACTCCTCTTTCTCTGGTCTCCTCTGTAGCCCACAAAAGCTTATGCTACAATAAATTTGTTAGTCTCTGAGGTGCCACAAGTACTCCTGTTCTTTTTGCAGATACAGACTAACACCGCTGCTACTCTGAAATCTACAGAGACCGGCCTTCCAGGCAGCAGTGGTGGGTACTTACGGAACAGCAGTTATGTGTCTCTAACTGTTTTGTGGGCCCTTGGTTCCTTACCTACAGGCCAGGGTAGCAAACTCCAGTCCCAGCCTGTCCTGAGCAGTTCTGTGTAACCCCATCTGAGCGAGGACGATTTGCAGTGGGATAAGCTTCTGGTTAAACCAAAGGGGCTGCAGTTTGGCCCTACTGGAGATAGAACTGGCTTGGGGCTGGATGCCTCTGGGGAGCCCAGCAGGCTCATTATAAATGAAAGAAACCAGTAAGAAATGGTTGTAAAGTGCCCAAATTCCACAAGCCCTGCAGTTTTGTGTAACAGACAGAGGCAGTGTCTCCTATGCACTGCTTCAACAACGCTCCCACCTGCAGCGGCACCACCAGACACTGTCAAATCCTCTCCCTGGGGAGCTGTGATTTGGGTGTAATTGATTTCATTTCCACAGGCTGCGGTTACCTATTGCTGATGTGTGCAGGTAATACAGGTTCCTTTTAATAGCTGGGAAGGAAGCATACTTATTGATTACTACACGTGTAACGCGCACAGCGCCTGAAGATCAACACTCTAACGGACACTGACACCGACAGATGCATTCAGAAACATTCAGGCTGGTTAGTGGCAAAAACAAATGACTTTAGTAAGAGATTGGGGCACCTTATCTGCTTTGTACCCCAGTCCATTGACAAACGCTGAAAAGTGTCTGCATTCCATTATTACTGTTGTGTATTACTTTACAGGTACTAGGAGGTGCTAGGGGCATCTCAGGGCAGATGGACCACATGAGCCCTGCCATAAGAAGTGTACAAACTATCTGCAGACAGGACCCAACAAGAAGTGCCTTGTGATCACTCTACCCCTGTGTGATTAACAAGGGGGTATGGCTGACCTAGGAGAGAAGGTCTTAAAAGCCAGAGGCTAAGTGACCAAGGGGAGCTAGCGAACAGGGAACCGGAAACAGGGGAGTTTGTGGGAGGGAGACGTAATATAATCGTTATGGTTAGGAAAGGCCGCATCACCAGTGCCAGCGCTGCTCCTGTCTCCTCCACCTGTGCCTGCATCCAGACAGAGAACCTGACCATGGATGCCTCTACCCAGATCCTGGTGTGGAGTTGCAGAGACTGTGGCCTGCATTTCCCACTCTCTGAAAGCCAGGCTGGGGGGACCATTCAATGTGAGCGGTACCTGCTGGTGGAATCTCTCAGGAAGCAGGTGGGTGAGCTACAGGAGGAGGTGGCTGGGCTGAGGAGTTCCTTAAGAGTATTCACATGGAGCATCCAAGTCTGAAGATGCTATCCAGGTACAGAGGACAGCTGTCACGCCCCTGGGGGAGGAGGATGTGGCTCTGTCACAGGGAGGACACTGGCTGTTGGTGACTTCTGGCAGCAGGCCAGGCTCCACTCCTACTCCCAACTCACCCACCACGGTGATGGAAAACCGATATGCTGCCCTGGCAACGAGTGATGAGGAATCACCCCCCAAAGGTGGAGGAGGAGAAGCCATGTACCCCCAAGGCTGAGAGGATTACAGCCACCACTTCCTGGAGGAAATGTAGGGTAGTGGTGGTTGGTGACTCTCTTCTGAGGGGGACAGAGTCACCCATCTATCGTCCTGACATGGCATCCCCTGCCTGCCAGGGGCCTGTATCTGAGACATTATGGAGGGATTCTTGAGGATCATCCAGCCCTCTGACTACTACCCCATGCTACTCATCCATGTGGGCAGTAATGATACTGCAAGGTATGACCCTCAGCAGATCAGAAGTGACTACCAGGCTCTGGGAGTATGTGTGAGGGAGTTGGGAGTGCAGGTGATGTTCTCTCCCTTCCATCCTTCTGGTCAAGGGTAGTGGCCCAGGCAGAGACAAATGCATCCTAGGGGTGAATGCCTGGCTGTGAGGCTGGTATCGCCAGGAGGGTTTCAGCTTCCTTGACTATGGGATGCTGTTCCCTAAGAAGGATGCTAACAGAGATCGGGTCCACCTATCAAGGAAGGGGAAGAGCATATTTGGATACAGACTGGCTAACCTAGTGAAGGGGGCTTTAAACTAGGTTCAGAGGGGGCAGGTAGAAGGGTACAGCTTGCTCAGGAAGGACAGGCAGGGGGAAAAGGGAGAGGCTGTTGCCTTACATATTAAAAATGTGCACACTTGGACTGAGGTTGAGATGGAAATAGGTGACAGACTTGTTGAAAGTTTCTGGGTAAGGATAAAAGAGATAAAAAACAAGGATGATGTCATGGTAGGGGTCCACTACAGACCACCTAACGAGGAAGAAGAGATGGATGAGGCTTTTTTTACAAAACTAACAAAATCATCCAAAGCATCGGACTTGGTGGTGTTGGGGGACTTCAACTACTCAGACATCTGTTGGGAAAATAACACAGCAGGGCACAGATTATCCAATATGTTCTTGAAATATATTGGGGACAATTTTTTATTCCAGAAGATGGAGAAAGCTACTGGGGGGAGGCTGTTCTAGATTTGAGTGTGACAAATAGGGAGGAACTGGTTGCCAATTTGAAGGCGGAAGGCAACTTGGGAGAAAGTGATCATGAAATGGTAGAGTTCATGATTCTAAGGAGGGAGAACAGCAAAATAAAGACAATGGATTTCAAGAAGGCGACTTTAGCAAACTCAGAGAGTTGGTAGGTAAGATCCCATGGGAAGCAAGTCTAAGGAGAAAAACAATAGAAGACGGTTGGCAGTTTTTCAGAGACATTATTAAGGGGACAAGAGCAAACTATTCCACAGTGTAGGAAAGACAGGAACTATGGCAAGAGACCACCTTGGCTTAACCAGGAGATTGTCAATGATTTAAAACTCAAAGAAAAAAAAAAGGAAAAAAAGAGTCCTACAAAAAGTGGAAACTAGGTCAAATTACAAAGGATGAATATAAACAAATAACACAAGTACATAGGGACAAAATTAGAAAGGCCAAGGCACAAAACGAGATCAAACTACCTAGGGACAAAGGGTAACAAGAAAATATTCTACAAATACATTAGAAGCAAGAGGGAGACCCAGGACAGGGTAGGCCCGTTACTCAGTGGGGGAGGAAGGGGAATAATAACAGAAAATGTGGAAATGGGAGAGGAGCTTAATGACTTCTTTATTTCAGTTTTCACCAAGAAGGTTGGTGGCTATTGGACGTCTAACATAGTGAATACCAGTGAAAATGAAGTAGGATCAGAAGAGGCGAAAAAAGGGAAAGAACACGTTAAAAATTACTTGGACAAATTAAATGTCTTCAAGTCCCCAGGGCCTGATGAAATACATCCTAGAATACTCAAGGAGCTGACTGAGAAGATATCTGAGCCATTAGCGATTATCTCTGAGAATTCCCGGAGGGTGACAGAGATTCCAGGAGACTGGAAAAGGACAAATCTAGTGCCCATCTATAAAAAGAGAAATAAGGACAACCTGGGGAATTACACACCAGTCAGCTTAACTTCCGTACCCAGAAAGATAATGAAGCAAATAATTAAGCAATCAGTTTGCATGCATCTAGAAGATAATAAGGTGATAAGTAACAGCACGGATTTGTCAAAAACAAATCATGTCAAACCAACCTGATAGTTTCCCTTGACAGAGTAAAAAGCCTTGTGGATAGGAGGGAAATGGGAGATGTGGTATATCTTGACTTTAGTAAGGCTTCTGTAGCAAAATGCCACCTAGATGGAGCTATTTCAGAAATAAGGGACTGTTTTCTTAGCACCCGACTCCTTCTCCCAATAGTAGTATCGTCATTATTGTTAACACTAAGCAGTACTGATTGGGCCGCAGTTCTGGGGGCCGCATTTCAGGAAAGATGTGGACAAATTGGAGAAAGTCCAGAGAAGAGCAACAAGAATAATGAAAGGTCTAGAAAACATGAGCTGAGGGAAGATTGAAAAAATTGGGTTTGTTTAGTCTGGAAAAGAGAAGACAGAGAGGGGACATGAGAACAGTTTTCAAGTACACAAACGGTTGTTACAAGGAGGAGGTAGAAAAATTGTTTTTCGTAACCTCTGGGAGCAGGACAAGAAGCAAGGGGCTTAAACTGCTGCAAGGGAGGTTTAGGCTGGAGATTAGGAAAAACTTCCTAACTGTCAGGATGGTTAAGCACTGGAATAAATGGCCTAGGGAGGTTGTGGAGTCTCCATCATTGGAGATTTTTAAGAGCAGGTTAGACAAACACCGGTCAGGGATGGTCTACTTAGTCCTGCTACGAGTGCTGGGGACTGGGCTAGATGACCTCTCAAAGTCCCTTCCAGCTCTGTGATTCTATAATTTCTCTGTTTTGTTCACTCTCTGAAGCACCTGGCATTGGCCACTGTCAGAAGACAGGATACTGGGCTAGATGGACCATTGATCTGACCGAGTATGGCCATTCTTATGTTCTTACAGCACTTTATCTAACACCCCCCAGTAAAGTTCTGCCAGATTTTAATTCCCTAGCTGTGCTGCGATTTATCTGTGGTCAATGAAATGAGAAAACACAGCCGCTATGGACTACAGATGCTGCCACAAACCAGATAGAGTTACAAAATACTCCCCACCCTTTGGCAAGACGTCACACACTGTTTTGCAAAAATGAAAACATCCCTGAAAAGATGTGGAGTTTTAAGTGCCTAGAACAGGGCACCAGTCAGGAATAACCTGTTGTTTATACATGTGCAGTCACAGAGACTGATCGTTTTGGTTTAGAAGCATTTACATGCAATGTATACTCAGTGTGTGTAAATGGCCCTTAACACAATCTCTGTTCACTGCGTGTTAACAACCATTTGGACAGGAGAACAATCAAGCCAGGCCTTAGCAGTAGCTAAGCAATTGTTTGAATGCCATGTACAACTGAAAGGCTATTACATACCTATTGATTCCATCATGGGGCTTTCTTTACTGAAGAAACAATTCAAGATAATTTTAAATCAATGCTCCAATCAAGCACAGCAGGAGGATGAGTCTGAATACAACAACACAGGGGGTAACAGTGGGCCAGAGTTTGGGGTCCATGGTTTGTGCATCTGGTGCAGTGTGGGGGGCAGGGGCAGCAGAAGTGGGTGATGGAGGTTGCTTTAAACTGATCATGTCCTTATGTGCAACTCAGAGCAGTCTGAAGGCGGCTCTAAATTGTACCATCCACCGACGCCAAAGAAAGGGATGCCCTGGCCACACCCTTCTCTCCCCAGCCATGTTCACTCTGCCAGGGAGATGGGAGGAGATATGGAATTGATGCCACAGGTCTGTGCCAATTGGGGATTCACTTAGACAAGGAAATTCTCCACTGACATGATCTGCCAGCTTTGCGGGATATGCATGAGGATGCCCTAACCGGAGCTGGCTGTCCTAAGTCTTTGCCAGTCAGATACAACTCTGCTGTCTAACCTGTGTGATAAACCTGTGTGCTCTGTGTGGCTCCGGGCTGAGACCTGCAGAGTTCAGCTACTGGAGATGTGCTAATGGGATGCTCGGTTGCACTGAGTGACCTACAGCAGATCCTAGGGGATACCTTGAACAGCTGCTTTTCCCCGCTTTGCCTTCCATATCTGCTGCCCAAACCAACAGAAGAGCCAGAAAATGACAGCTCAACAGCACCCTTTCCGCCCCCACTTTGTATCACACACCAGTTTGCAAAGTGCTCTGTGTATTTGCCTAAGAAATGCTACGATTTGGGATATAAGGAGGAAATAAGCCCTGCCTAGGCCTCAAACTCAGAGACTCTTCCATCGAAATCCATTAGCATGCTATCTGAGTTTCGGTCACTCACTGCCGCCATCCAGTGATCTTTCCCCTCTACTGGTTAGCAGGATACCCTGATCAGTGCTCCAGAATCAACAGCATCACCAAGCTAGTCTTGATCAGCCTCTGGCCAACGCACCAGGGGTTGGACATAAGCAGCTCCCTTTCCCCTGTTCCTGGCTATAACCCCCGAGTGCCTGGAAGGAGGTGGAGAGAACAGACCTATCAGCCTGGGAGATCACACCCCTGTCCTCCCATGACCAGGGGCTCTCCTGGCAGAACCTTTCCCTGGATATTGACCTCTATAAGTGCCATAATCATCACCAGTGACACTAATGTGTTGCACCATCAGCCAAAGGAGGGTTTAGCTCTTCAGCCAAATCCCAGCCGTGCGATGTCCCCTCATGCCTAACACACAGGCCCTTTTCATTAGTGGCAGGTGGGTGGCAGTCACCAGCTTTGGTCGTTCACTTGCCGGAACCTCATGGGACAGCTGAGTGTGGCAGGCTGTGGGGTTCACACCTGGCTGACTCCTATGTACAGATAACAGCCCATCCTGGCAGGGGCCTGGAACTGAAAAGGGTCCATTAATCATCAAGTCACTGGAGGAGCAGCGGTGGTGCAGGGCCACCCTGCTGGCCCACAGATCGCCAGAGAACCTTCCTCCTGCCACAGAAAAACCTTCCCCAGTGACCTTCCCCAGCTCCTGTGTGTGGCCAGCCACTGGCTCTTCATGAGCTACTGCCAGCAATGGGCACTCAAAAGCAGCATTTCCCTGCCTGCACAGCCCTGATTTCAAGTGAGAATCCAGCAGCCAAGAAATCTGAAATAATTAGTTATGGCTGTAAGAGAAAATTCAAGCCATTCGAAAGCTGCTGCAGCATGCATCGCTAGGCTGGTTTCTCCGAGCACTCTCTCAGGTGCGTGGCTGCCTGGTTGTTGCTTGCATGCTCAGGGTCTAACCGAGCACCATACGTGAGGTCAGGAAGGAATTTTCCCTCCGGACCTGGTGTGTGAGGGGTGCCTTCCTCTGCAGCGCGTGGGTGCAGGTCACTTCCCAGCGCTGTCTGGGTGTCTCTCACTGAATACTTTCCCTGCCCCTGCGGGGGTCTGGGGCATCAGTGCCCCTCGGTCCTTCCCCAGTCTCTGCTTGTGGCACATCTGTCTGGTCGGCTGTGGACTGTAGCACTTGGGTGGCTGGGATTAGTGTGTGTGTGCTGGGTATGGTAAGAACATAATAATGGCCAACGGTCCATCTAGCCCAGTGTCCTGTCTGCTGACAGGGGCCTGTGCCAGGTGCTGCAGAGGGAATGAACAGACCAGGGCAGTTATCAGGTGATCCAGCCCCTGTCATCCGGCCCCAGCACTGTTAGTCAGATGCCTTGGGACACCTAGAGCATGGGGGTGCAACCCTGACCATCTTGGCTAATAGCCAGTGATGGACCTGTCCTCCTGGTGGTAGCTGTGACATAGTAGATGATGTGGTGCTCCCTTCAGGCCCGACTCTGTGACTCTCTCCGGAAGGCAGTTCCCTCCCCATCTACTGGTTAAAATAAAAACTGGTTCTGCAAACTGGCTTTTCAGTGTGTTATGGGCTTGTCCGGTGTCATTGGAACAACCTGCCTCTCTTCTGTACACATGCATCGCTGTGATGACTGCACTGGCCACCTTCATTATCCCAGCTCCCTTTGACCAACTGGGCTCAACCCTTGTTATTTCAGAGTTGTGATGATATTGCCAGTGACTCTAGTCAGGAATGAGTGAGCGGAGCAGATGGGAAAGTGACATTGGTGCTGAAGTGCTACAGCTCAGGCCTAGCAGGCAAGAACGAAGGCACAGGGTGTTCATTAGGCTAATGCATCACTCAGGACTAAATTTGTTGTGTTTGGTGTAAAAAAGGGTGGCTGCACGTGACCTGCTGATGCCAGGAAATCAGCTGTGCTAGGAAATCAGGGTTTTGTTGACATACTTTAAATGGCAAGCTCACGAACTGTTCTTAGGCTCTGCAAAATTATTTCAACAGCCCTTTGAACTGCTAAATATTCTCTGGGAATTTCAGAGCTCTGGATGACAATGTGGTAATTTATGCCAGCATCTCTCTCTCTCGCTCTCAGCACATGCAGAGAAGACTGTTGGCAAATCTCCTTGTTCCTCTTTATGCAGTGCTGGGATGCAAGATTCACCACTTAATACTTAGAAGAAAAGTGTTGCCTTTATGTGCAGGGGACTGGACAAGGAGACCTCTCGAGGTCCCTTCCACTCCTACGATTCTGTGATTTCATGATGGTGTGTGGCGCACTAGGGACTGAAGTCCTCCACCTACAGAACAGACCATGGCACCATGAGCATCCCAACAGGGCCCTGCCAATGAGACTTTTTCCTGCCTGCCAGGCCCAGCGCTCGGCGGATGAGAGGAGATGTCAGTCTCCAGGCCTGTTCCCAATTCTGAGCCTCTCTGGGGCTGTGAAGAAGGTCAGTCCATGCCAAATGTGTAAGCACTTTCTGCAATGTAGACCCATGTCCTCTGGGAATTGGGCTGAGGCCACCAAACTCATTCCACACAGACCACCAAACAGACTAAAACCCGCTTCTCCCCCATTGGCATTTTCCGACTCCTGAACCCGAAGGGAGGAATCATCCATGACTCAGGCCACTGGCCTTGAAATGCACAAACCTACTCGTCCAACCTGGGCACCTGCCAGTTGCGGGGGGCCACTCCCCATCCCTTCCCCAGGCACTGATCTCAGCTGCCTCCCTCCACTGGACACTGCCCTCTGCTTTGCCCTCGCCCCTTCTCCTGCCCTGCTCCCTGCCTGAGATACAGGATCTGCCCAGCTCCTCCTCCTCTCAGACTGTCCCTGCCTAGCCCGCTGGGGAGAGTGCAGCCGGGGGAGTCAGGGGCCCCACTCCTGGGCTCCCTCTACCACCTCTCCTGCTCCCCTTTGTATCTCTCACCCTACTTGGTGCTGGGTAGCTGGAGAGGGCGGGAAGTGCCTGCTGCTGCCCCAGCCCCAGGATAGCAAGAACCAAGCCTGGCACAGGGGAGCTGAGACTCACTCTGTGGGATGAAAACAGTGGCTCAGTCTCAGCAGCTGCCCTTGGGGTCAGCAATCTATGGCAGCAGCAGTGACAGCTCAGGGAGAACTCGGCCTGGCCCGGAAAGGCTTGCGAGAGACCAAACTGAAAGCTGGAAAATCACAGGACTCATGGAAATACCGGGAGAATTGTCCATCCAGTCCTAGCAGTGCTGTGGTCGCTGCCAGGCATTATGGGAGAAGGATGGTGTAATGGTATTCTATTCCCACTCTGAACCTTAGAGTCCAAAAAAATGGGGTACCAGCATGAATTCCTCTAAGCTTAATTATCAGCTTAGATCTGATAGCTGCCACCACCCAAAAGTATAGTGTTTGAGGGCACTCTAGTCCCCCAAAAAACCTTCCCTGGGGACCCCAAGACCCAAATTCCTTGAATCTCACAACAAAGGGGAATAAACCATTTCCCTTCCCCCTCCTTTCTTCCTCCCAGATCTTTCCCCCCCTGGATTACAATCAAGGAGAATCAATCGTATTCAAAACTCCTTGAATCACAACACAGAGAGGAATGTCCCTTCTCCCCTCTTTTCTTTTCCCTCACCAAGAGGCGAACTGATTCAAACTCCATGAATCTAAAATAAAGAGGGAAGAACCTCCCCCTCCCTTCCTTTTCCCTCTCCCACCATTCCCTTGAGAACTGATTCAATTTCCTTGGAGCCTACCAAGGGGAAAATCAATCAGGTCTTTAAAGAGAAAAACTTTTAATAAAAGAAAGAAAGAGTAAAGATAATCCTGCAATTTCAGAATGGAATATTACAGGGTCTTTCAGCTTAGACATTAGAGAGAAGCCTCCTCCCTTGCACAAATACAAAATAAAATCTTTCCAGCAAAATACACATTTAAAATTCTACCAGCCAGATACACATTGGCAAAATAAAGAAAACAATCAAAAACTAAACTGCTCTTCTATGCTCTGCTGACTTGCACTACTACTAACAGAAATTAGAGAGCCGTAGGTACGTGTGGTCACACTCAGATCCCAGAGAGATCAACAGACAAAGACAAACACACAAACAAGACTTCCCTCCACCGAGATTGAAAGATCTTGTCTCCTGATTGTCCTCTGGTCAGGTTGGTTTCCAGTCACTGTTGTTAACCGCTTACAGGTAAAAGAGACGTTACCCTTAACTATCTGTTTAGATCAGAGCTTGTGGTTAAGGCACTGGTGAGACTCCAGAGCTGGGCCCCGCGACAGACACCCAAGTGTGTCCGTGCATGGCCCTCATCCTCTGGAACATCCTTTGGCTGTTCCATTAGAGCCCTTCAGCAGGCCCAGTTCTTATGCTGTGTATGTCCAGCACCTAGCACCTGGGGCCGACCTCAGTTGTGGATCCTGACCTATACGCAGACAAATAAATTAATGTCACAGATCGGTGAAATTATTGAGAGACTGAAGCTGTTGGCCAGTGCTTGTGATCATACAGATCGTAGGACGGAAGGCCCTTGAAGGTCATCTAGTCCAGTCCACTGCCCCAAGCAGGACAATTCAAGACCAAGAGGTCGGCAACCTTCAGAAGTGCTGTGCTGAGTCTTCATTATTCACTCTAATGCAAGTTCGTGTGCCAGTAACACATTGTAACATTTTTAGATGGTCTCTTCTATAAGTCTATAATATAGAACTGAACTATTTGTATGTAAAGTAAATAAAGTTTTAAAATGTTTAAAGAACTTCATTTAAAATCAAATAAAATGCAGAGCCCCCAGGCCAATGACCAGGACCCGGCAGTGTGAGTGCCACTGAAAATCAGCTCCCATGCGCCTTTGACACCCGTGCCAATAGTTGCCTACCCCTGATCTAGACCATCCCTGACAGGTGTTTGTCTAACCTGCTCTTAAAAATCTCCAATGATGGAGACTCCACAACCTCCCTAGGCCATTTATTCCAGTGCTTAACCACCCTGACAGTTAGGAAGTTTTTCCTAATGTCCAACCTAAACCCCCATGCTGCAATTTAAGGCCATTGCTTCTTGTTCTATTCCCAGAGGTTAAGGAGAACAATTCTCCTCCTTCTTCTTGTAACAACTGTTTATGGACTTGTGAACACACCATGGTGGTGTTAGTAGTGCCATACAGTGAGCCTCCAGAGACAAGTATGAAGCAGCGTTTGAAATGGTGGTGTTGCCGCTGAACAACAAGTGCATGATTAAGGGCAAATATGTCACTGGTGATGGTGTCATCCTGAGAACGGACGGTGGGATTCAGAGATACACGTACAATGTTAGGGACAAATAGGTTCCTCTAGACATCATAGCTAGGTGCATTTGAACGTATTTTTGCTGAGTTCTTATAGGGATGCTGATTTTGCTGCGACAGACAATCCCTGGGAAGAAGTGAATACAACTGAGTGGTTTTTGAATTTTCATCACATCACAGATCAGACTAGCAAGCTGCCAGCTGACCATGCTGCTGAGGCATTTCTGAAATCTCCGAGGTTTTACAAAGGCCCCAACGTCGCTGAGCACAAGATGGATTTGATATTTTTTTCTGATCCTGTACTTTAAAGGCTAGAGGGTCCCTGCTGGCAGGCAGCAGTTAAATGTGACAGCTGTAACACCACTGAAGATCATAATTGCAGATTTGCTAAACGTTTCCTGTCACTGGAGAAACAGGAATGTTCTGTGCACAAACATCTACACATGCACCCTGCTGTCAAGCCTTAATTCTGGGATGCATTTGATTTGTAATTTTCTTGTTGGAATTACATGGCATGTTCCAACTACTGTCTTTTTTTAAAATAATGACAGCTAGTGTTGCAGCCTCAGTTTGAGGCAGGCACCTAAGAAATCTCCCTCCATTCTCTTTAAATAGAACATACACTCGCTTCCTGGTGCAGACTATTAAGAGGAGAAGAGGCAGGTGCATTGCAGCTGGAGGCGGGAGGGGGGGAGATGCGAAGTTGTGCAGATGAAAAGCGCAAAGTGGCTACACAACAAATGCAAGGAGCAGCGTGTTGCCAGCTGATCAGAGGGAAAGCTGCCTCCCAAGGAAAAGTTGGGTATTATGCTCTTCCTGCCGGCTGTCTGTTCACCGCAAGGCTGCCTTAAGCTGCTGCTGTCAAACCTCCCACAGAGACAGGATTTGATATTAAAGAGTTACATTGTTTGGAGGAGCCCAGGAACAGATTTGCATATCAGAGCCCATAGGGGTCTGCCGGAACATTTAGATTAGAATTTAAGATGTGAGCTGAGAGGGAAATGGACAATCTCCACCTTTGGTTTGAACCAATACATTTCCCCCAATTTACAGGGCTATATATGGAAGTGATTAAATTACTTCCTAATAATATTTACTACTGATTTCCAGCTGGAGCCTTGTTTTCTCCTGTGGCATTTCATAGGCCTGTATTAATATTCGGGAGCGAGTGGGAGCAAGCATACACACAGCTCTGTGTCATTTCTGTTTAGTAAATCGGATGACTGGGAAGGAGAGAGCCGCACATCAAAGCAGCGAGATGATTTCTAAGATCTATTACATGTGTCTTTGCGGATAGATTTGAAAAAAAGACTTCTAAAGGGTTGATGTATTCCTGGCAGCAGATGTGAAGTGCTCTCTTAGTGCTAAGCCTGAACCTTAGCAAAGACAGAAGGAAAGGGAATGGAATAAATATCAACGACTGAATCATTTCTCATCCTTTCTCCATAGGGCCAAACTACCCCATGCTCCAATTCCCAACAAAGTCTATCCATGGCTCCAGACTCCACGGTAATTCTAAACGGGCCATGCCAATGCCTCAAAGGCAGCCTGCCAGATGACACATTTCACTTGTCTAGAACCTCCTGTTGGAAAATCGCCAAGCACTGTCTCAGCATGAATGAACGACTCCCTGCAAAGCTCCTCCGAGGTGCATGGACAGTGACGGCCCCACGGCACCTCGGGGAGAGCTGAGAAAGGACCCCGCTCTTCTGCCATCCCAGCTCGAGTTGCAGCCATGAATTCCCGCTTCCTGCTGATGAGATTCACACTGGAAGGCCGGGATTTGTTTACTTTGACCTTATTTCAGGTTTCTGTGGCTTTGGGCCAGGTGATGCTTTTTTGCTGACCCTGGCTCTATACAACTTGCCCAGTAATTAAATGAAGTGTCCCTGCGGCAGTTCTCTGTGGAGGAAGAAAAGTTCTACATAGTTTTGGGGCCTAATTCTGCTGGTCTTACTCAACTAAAACTTCCAGTGAACTAAATAGGGCTTGTCTGTATAGGACTGGAGGGCTGTATCTTTGGGCTACTGCCTATTCTTGAGCACAGGCCCTGACCTGCAGTCCTAGCTCAGGTGCAGAGGCAATGTCCACACTGCAGCTAGGAGCAAGAGGCTGAGGCCAGGCAGACAGACTCCTGCTAGCACGCTGCAAATAACAGTGTGGACATTCCAAGCCTGCTCAACCCCTGTCCACACTCATGCTACCTTGAGCAGGGCTAGTGGGAGTGTGCAAGGCTGCAGCGGGGACATGCCCAGAGAGGCTAAAGCTGATACGTTCAAAAGCCTCCACTAAATGTGGATGACCAGTTTGCACAGCATACCCTGAATTACACACTCAGTCAACTGCAAGAGTGGGACTAGAACCTGGCATCTCTGCTCCCTTACCAGTGTCCTGGCCACTGGCCCGCACAGTGTCCCAAGTGGCGGAAGTGACTTGTCTCTGCTGTGGCACTTTGCAGTGCGTGAATTTCACACAGCATGAGCTACTGTCACTGCACTGCACCACACATTGAGCAAACAAACAAGACAGTCTGTTTGCCATGGGAGCAATAAACTACTAACAGGCCTTTGCTACAGGATCAGTGACTCTTGCCTAGAAAATAAACATCTCTGAGTGAGTTTTCTTCAGCATCTCATTTTCATAAAATCAGAAAGCAAGCCAAGGCATTTATCGAGCAGCAGGAGTCCGTTATCTGCTGAAATGGTCTTCCACTGGCACTCTCTGGAGCCACCTGCTTGCTGGTAATATCATGACTACAGCCACTGGAAAGCCATGGCAATTTTTGTCCCAGAATCGGTGGAAAATTTTCAGAACATCTGCTGGAAAATCCATGAGACTTTAAAAGCATAGTCAGATGAGTATCAATAACTTAACAGATACATTTATTCAGCAGCTAGTTTAAAATTCAAACTATTTTTTATAATTCCACTGGCCTTATCTTTTATTTTAATCTTCCTAGCAACAGGAGGATGGAAAACTCCAGGCATGTCCCAAACACCCGGATGGTTGTTACAAAAAACACATTAAAGTAAACTAAAGTGCAGAACTGGCTGAATCACCGCCAGCTTCCTTAACAAAACCCTTAGCACGTCCTTCCTCCAGATCTCTGGCCACTTCGTCTATGCCTACCTGCCTGGGTACCAGTGAACTCTTCCGTGTGGGCGTATCCTTTAGACAGAAGCCTGTCCCAGCATGCCCCTCACATGGAACATCCAACTGTAGCCATTCTATCCATCTCATCTATCCACTAACATTTCTAAGGCACCTGTGCCTCTAGTACCAGGACCCTATCGTAGATTCTCATGCAATTGTTTGCATACTGTAATCTAAACCTTTTCCTGTGGAATATCCGTTCAATTTAACCCAGTCACATGCCTGCCCTTGTCAGGGTTCAGGGCTAATGCTCCACTGGGATGAACGAGAGCAGGTCACATTTGTTCAGAGCTATCATTACAGGGGCATAACAATATTTGCATGGGCCTCCAGGCAAAAGGTAAAGTGGCTCCTGCCTTCCCCATTGGGCTGCAGAACTGAACAAGCCTGGCACCTGTGTGTGGAGGAGGCCATAATGTCACTGCAGATGCTCTCTGAACTCAGCGTGGTGCTGATGAGGTTCCTTTACCCTGAGTCCCACCTCTAGCAGGCTCTCAGCTGAGGGAAAAGGAGATGGACTAAATGCAGTGTTAAATACTTTTTTAAACTTTAGTTTTAGAAGAGTGACTGTGCTATTTTCTGTCCTCTCGTTGAACTAATGTGGTGTTGCACTGGCAAAGAACAAGTAAACAAATAATTAAAGCCCGGATGAAGTGTTAAATGTGACACTTGCAAAGGCGCTAAATAAAACAGCGAGGCTGTGTCTGTATTAGGGAATTGAATTGCTGGTCACTGCACACAGCGGCAGTGTCAGCGGTGACAGCGCAGTGTGGCCATGCCTGCTTGGCTCTGTGAGCTAACTCCAGGTACGGTCAATGGGCCAGAGGCTGGGGCAGAGCTAACCAAGGGATTTAAAAACCTGGGATTCCTGAACTGTGTGGGAGCCACTGATGGACCCCAAATGCCCATCTATGCACCCTAAGGAGCCCACTACCAGACTAGGGACTACCCAATGGCACAAGCCTGGGTCCCTGTGGCAGGTTCCTGGACAGGTGCATGGGGAGACCAGGCAAACGGCATCATGCCAAAATTTTCAAACACTCTGGACAGTTGAGAAGCTGGCAGAGGTAGTCTCTGTCTGCTGAGCACCACTGACAGTAATGTGGACTCCTGCCTCATTGTGACCGGGGGACCCTGCACACCTGATGTTACCAGGGGTCATGAAACCATCTCCAGATGGCACAAGCAAACCTAGCTCTGCACTGGGGGTGGCATGTGTGTTTGGGAGACTGAAAGCAGGATGGAGATTCGACTTGGATGCAGTGATCACAATATCTGCAGTTTGCATAATATACACGTCAAAGCGAAGGGCAGAGCTCTTCAGTGCAGACTGCAGCGAGGGGCAGCAGGATGTGCAGCAGCCTGTTCACAGCCGGACAGACAAGCTGTTGTATCCGAGACTGTTATTTATATTAGCGCAGCGTGTGGCTGGCGTGCTGCCCGGCCGGCTCTCTGCACGTGTTTCCAGATGGATGCTGGGAAGTAGGGCTGGATCGTGCATAGTTCTCACACTGGGAGCCATAGTTTGCTCCGCTGGGGCATTTCTTCTTTTGTATTAAATATGGACATTAATAATTATCCCACTAGCATTATCTGGATAAGAAGTGCTGTTATGGAGTGTCCTGGTAGAGTCGGTGTATTACAGAGGGTAAGAGTGCGGACTCACCCCTGCAGTGCCTCTGCTAGTTGTCCGTGGGAATCAGCTCACCAGCCCTCTGGAGCGCCTTCTGTCTGCCAGTGATCCACTACCGCTGGGCCTCCATGTCCCTTTTGCTGGGTTGCTGCCCCCCAGCAGTACCGCCACGCTCACGGGTTCTGGGTCTCCCCACCCAGGGGAACCCCACCCACTAACCCCACCTCGCCTCAGTCTGGGCTCTGCCAGTCACCAGCTAGCCCCTGCGCCCTGGGGCAGACTGTAGTGTCAGCCACTCATCACAGGCAAGAGGGTTTGGACCTGCTGCCTCCTCTATCACCCAGAACCCTTCTAGGCCTTAAACCAGGCCCTGCAGCCTGGGGAGTTGCCAGCCAGGAGCTCCCCTGCTCCTCTGGATTTCCCCAGCCCTGCCTCACTCCTAGTGCCCTTTCTGCTGGCAGCCAGGCCCTGCTCCCTCTCAGACCAGAGACAGCCTGCTAAGCTCTTGGCTGCCCTGGCCTTCTTATAAGGCCCAGTTAGTCTGTTTGCGGCATGGCCCCAGCTGCAGCCACTTCCCCCAGTCGGCCGGCGTTTTGCTCCCTTCCCCGGCCCCAGCCCTCTGCAGGGCATTTCCACCCCGCTACACAGGGTAATACAGCTCAACAGTTCTGCTAGGAAGTGCCTGTATGGATGACTGTACTTCAGATGGGGTCAATGCATTTACATGGCGTATGAAAGCTCTGTGTTAGTTACAGGTAGGGCGTTTATGGAGGAACAGTGGTTTAGGGTCTGAGATTAACAGCAGGATCGATGGGCGAGTTACAGAGGATTCTCATCCCATGACATTTCCTTCCCTTCGTGTCCCTCGGGCAGTGCCAGCTCCTCCTTTTATCATTTCCTTGGCATCGGCAGACTCTGAAGGCTGCACACTAGGGTAAAAACCCCACTCTGCCATTGTGACTTGAGCTCTCAAAGGGCCAGAAAGTAGCAATTTCCGAGTCCTGGGTATTTAATTTGTTCAATCTCCTCTATGCGGCATGAGCTATGGTTTTCTCTATTTTTTAGAGCATCGATTGACTCCTGTTCCTTAAATGCTCTCTCTTTATGTTAGAAGAAAGAGAAATGAGAAGGGAGAAAGGTTCTTTTCTGTGGTAAACGTGGCAATGAATATCGCCACCAACTCATTTCCAGCAAAATCAGCCAATTGCACAAGTGTTTTCAAACATTGTCCTCGCTCTTCAACAGCTAGATCCAAATCTGCGACAAATGGATGCCGGAGCCTGGACACACGCTGGCATGTGGGCACCTGTATCTGCACCCAGAATATGGAGACTGCATGTGAACAACGACCTAACTGCCTCCACAACTGCCCGATCTGCAGGTCAGTGCAGGGACATGTGGGCATATTGTTCGCACACTGACTCCCTCTCCGCACATACTGAAGGGTTGGCTCCTGAAATGAACATATTCCATCATTTCCCCAGTGTGAATTTAGTGAAAGATACATGACTACAAGACTCGGAGACTGACACCCTCCAGCCAAGCTTTCCCCAGGTTGTCCCACCAGTTCAGGTCCCCCACCTCTGCCAGTAGGTTTGAGTTGTGATGAGGGCTTTGTCACTGAACTCCGTCATTAACCCGGGCCTGAATGAGCAATGGGCTGGGTGCGCTCACCTGGGTAGGGGGAGCAGCCAGGTGAATCCACAAGGTCTCACTCAGCTAAGTAGCAGATTGGTCCCCTTCTGGTGTTAGGTCGTTGCTGGCCAGGTTTGCACTCGGCTGGGGCGGGGAGGCATTCCAGATGCAGCATTATCAGGATGTAATAAAGGTGCCCAGGTCCACTGCTGCTTTTCATCACATCCAGATGGTGCTGCTACCTTGCTGGCCCAGTGCAGAGCTGGGACAGGGACTGGGATGGGGATGAACTGGCTGATGCTGGAGGAGACAGAGGCGATGCTTGTCTGCAGAAGGACACCGCCAGAGGAGCTGATGGGGGTTATGAGGACAATAGGGGCATTTTTGGCATAACGGCGTCAAATCTTAGGTTATGTTTGGATCCCCAGCTCTTCAACCCTCTCCCAAAGAAAGTGTCATGGCCAGATGCCACTGCCTGCCCCTAGCTGGAAGCTCTGGAGGCCAAGATGTCGGATGTTCTTGAGGGTGTGTGGGGGGCATCCTAGGCTACGGCACTTGATCCCTGGGAGTTAAGCAGAGCCTGAATGTTTGTAGCTCTCAGAGCCTGGAGCCAGGCCCACCCTCCCAGCTACACTTCTGCTGGATGAGTCTATGCTGACATGGTCTTGTCTCCTCTCCCTTGTCTGTGGCTGGCTGGCTGAGCACAGATGGGCCAGTGGAGCTGCCTGTTGTGATTGCTGATAAGTGGATGTTAGTTTTAGCACCTGAGGATCCCAGATGCCACCTGAAGGGCCGCTCTGCCAATTATTACAGTAAATGCAGGCGCCCCTGAGATGCAGGGCCAGGAGATAAGATTACACAGATGTCAGAATGCCACCTCTGATGCAGTATTTCAGCGAGGCCATTTCTGTGACAACTCTCTCACTAGGGAAGTGACTTTGCTTCCTAGTTGCTGGGCTGCTTCCTTTCATATTCATAGCCAAGGATTAACCCATTACACCTGGCACTCAAAGCCATCACTCGGCCACTCCTGACCCAACACTGCAAGGCATTGCATTCTCCTGATCTACAACCTGGTAACAGGCTGCTTGGGTAGGGAGGCAGGGTTGGGAACACACAACACAAGGCTTGCAGGGCAGGAAAAAGGACACTCAGGAAAGCCAGGCCTGTCCCGGGCCTGTCCCAGCTACAGAACGGGGAGTCTGGGTGCTAGTGAGTAACATGGTCTCGCCAGCTTCTAGTGGGCTTCAAAATCATCCAAAATAAAACCAGAAATCAGGGATTTAAGGGTTGTCCTAGTCTCCTCCTTGAGGAAATGCAGCCACCCTGTGTGTGCAGATCCTCTCGCCCGTTGGAGGCCTCTTAAGGCCGTTCCAAACAGCAATAATCAAAATAAACTTAAAAACAACCTGCAGCTGTTATGATCTAAGGGGCCTCGCTGATGATTCCCTACAGCCAGGCTTGGAGCTCCGTGCTTGGAAGAGACACCATGAAGAAGCCAAAACCGGGGCCTGTTTGCCTCCATGTTGAGCACCACCTCCAGGAAGTGGGAAAGGCCCGGCTTTGGTCGGCTCTGCACAGAACACTCCCAAGGAGAGGGAGGGTGGAAAAATAAAACTGAAAAGGTCCCTCTCTGGGAGACACCTGAACACGAGACCTGAGGCGCTGATTCTGCCTGGGACCCGCTAGCCCAGCCCCTGTGGTTCTAGGGAGCCACTGCAATGGCAGGTGGACACTAACAGCCCCTGATGCTCCCTGGGGCAGTGACCACTTCTTCCTCTAGGACTCTCCAGCACTCGGCACATTTCGGGTGCTGCTGCCACATGAGAACAATGTAAGGGGCTAAGAAATAACTTGTTTTTATAGAGAATCATTCTGGGACTAGTATGTTATTATGGGAAACGTGAGGGCCAACATTTTAAAACTCGGGTGCATAGAATTAATCATTTAAATCCATATGTAGGCTTTTACATTGCCAGGGCCAGGCCGATCACCCTCAGCTTTGACGGAAATCGATGACAGCGGGAGCACTCAGCTCATTGACATCTAGCCGCTCTCATTTCGATGCCTAAATAAGAATTCAGGGGTGATATTTTCAAAGCCCCTTAAGAGACTTGGCTGCTCAGTTCCCATTAAGGTTTGTGGGAATTGGGCAGCTGAAGGCAGCTCAGCCCAGGCCAGATTTTCAAAGGTCTTTAGGAGCCTAAAGATGCAGTGAGGCATTTCAGAGTCACAGGAACAGCCCCCTGGAAATAATGCGAACCAAGAATTGTTCCTTTTGCTCGCCCAGGAAGAGATTTACCAGCTTGGAATTTGTGGGCACTATTACTTTAATCCTTACCCACTGGTAATTAATTAAGAGTTTCATGGCTCTTGGTGAGTAATTAATTAAATGGTACCAGGCAGAAATGGATTTTGCCCTCTTCCTCCCAGCAGGCGTAAGAGGGAGTAGAAATCCCATGGACCTGTGGATTAATAAGGGATTGTTTGAAGAAGTGCAATAAGTGCAGAGTCTGGATTTTAATGTATGAAATGAGCCCTACTGGAGGAGAGGCCTCTAAATAGCTGCAGCAATCCAAGGTGCTGCAGCGGGGCAAGGTTCCCATCAGTTACATTGCTCAGGCGGATTTCCAGTTCAGAAGAGGCTGGCAAATGTCTGATCGTTATAAACGAATAAGATCTCCACTAGCTGCTTAGGCAAGCGGGTCGGATTATACAAATGAAGGCCCCTCTGGGGATTCCCAGAAGGATTAAATGCTCCTCTCCAGCACCCCCCTGCACTCAAATTGTTTCGCAAAGAAACAACAGTCCTGAGGAAGTTACTTGTCTGCACACAACTGCTGTTTAGCAAGTGGAGTGCCCCACTTCCAACAGCCCCCACGCCTTGCAAAAATAGAATCCGTCAGGGTAATTACACTGCTACAGGATTCATAATGCTTTCCCGTAGCATCCCTGCAGCATGCACAGAACGGAGCAGGGGAGAATCCGATGATTGGCCAGGTATCCTGGAGAAGCAGATCTTTCCCAGAGGTGTGGGGCTGCCCCAGGAAACTGAGCAGCTGCAAAGACCATTCAGCTTCTGTGGGCAGGTGCCCAGCAGCCAGGACCGTGTGCCTGAAGAAGTGTACGTATACCTGTCAGGAATCACATTGGCCTCAGGTTGCCGCTGCACGGGCAGGTCCTGGTGTGATTCCTGGGGAGATGGATGCAGGGAAGCGAAAATGGAGAGCACTGCAGACCCTTCCCCATGCCCATGCCAGGCTGGGGGAGAGGTAGAATAGCAGAGACTCCCCCCCCCCCCGACACACACACAGCAGACTCTGGGGAGATCAGAAGGCACAGAACACCCAACCTTCTATTAGCTGAGTAGGGCACAGAGCTTCACACCTGCCTCTTGTGACCCCAAACAGAGAACCAGGTGCACCCTGTTTCCTCTTCTCGCCTGGCTGCCCTATCTCCGCTAGCCACCAGGTGGCAGGATTAAACGCCTTGACATCTTCATTTGACAACCGCCCGGGTATAATTTCGGTCTGAGCCTGTTAATTTTTCGAAGACACTGATGTGGCCAGAGGGAGAAAGGCTATTTTCAGCTCTCTGAGACAACAGGAATATTTCTAAACCTTGCTGGTTTTCTCCCAGGTGAGAAATGTGCTATTAGCTTCAGTCTGGCTTTTTAACGCATCCATGAGAGGCTGCATTTATTCCTCACTTCTCAGCAAACATTTGCGATTGGGCTGTGCAGCTGGTTTGCACGACACGCAGTTACTGGTTGGGAGACCTGTTCCTGGTTTCTTCATTCCTGAACAGCTCATAATGAAACACACAGACAGACAAAGGAGGGAGAAAAGGCACATTATTATATTACCCCCATGGTAAAGAGGGGGACCAGCGGGACAGAGATTAAATGACTTTGCCAAGGTCACACTGGGAACCTGTGGCAGTACTGGGAGTGTAGCTCACGTCTCTGGAGCCCAAGATGGTGCCTACTGCCATTGATGAGCCTGAAATAAGCTAACTTGGCACTGCTTGGCAGTTTCAGATCACACAAATCTACTTCCCTGTCTCGTTTCACATGCATTCTCCTCCTAGCTCCCCACCCCACGACTTCTACCTGGAGTCCCACTTGCTTCAAACGGAACCAAAAACTGAAAGCAAAACTCTGAAATTGCCACGTTTCACAGGGTTTCACACTGAAGCAGTTTCACTTGCATCCCAGCCCAGATTCACTGACAGCTTGATGGTCTTGGCCTGAGCTACAGTTTTCAATCAATCCTCCAAAAGCAGGTAAGTTATGCTTTGTGCAGCTGCATGGCACAAATGCATCTCCCTGATTGCTGCTACTTCAACATTTGGCAAATGCCTTGAACCTCTGTTGTGGTAACGCGTCTGCATTAACTTCCTCCCTGGAACCTGCTCCCAGACTATGGTAAGGGGCTGGCAAAGGGAAATAAGGAATTCAGCGCCTCAGGTAGTTTATTCTGACTTGAAGATAAGAACCCCCCCATCTGACCTTACCTTGCAGGCAGGAAACAACCACCCAAAGTCAGGAATGCTACACTGCTGCTCCCTGAAGAGGCTTCTCTCTTTTGGTGTCGTCCCACATTTCAGAAACTTACAAAAACTGTCTGAAATCCCAGCTCTGTAACTGCCTGGGCTACAGCATCAGCCCCTGAGCCGGAGCAGTACCCCAGCCCAGCTGCTGCTTAGCGAAAGCAAAGATTCGGGAGAGGGACAAGTGCACAGGGCCTGACTCTGCAGTCCTTCTGCCAGCAAAGCGCCCGTTGTGTGGAGGGGGTCTGGGAGTGAGCTGACTATGACACAGCCTGCATTGGAGTAAGAATCTCAGGGCTTGGACTCCAAGAATGATGTAGCTTTTGGGGCACACTCACAGCTCAGTCCTGCAGAGCGCCAAGCCCCCCAATTCCAGGGAGATTAGCGGGAGCTGGCACTTGCTGCCGGCACACTGGGGCTGGAGAGGAACTTCAATTCCAAACAGTTCCCAAGTGTGGATGGTGGTCACCACTGAGGCATCAGCATTTCCCTGGAGTTACCACATCCCAGGATCTGAGACAGGGCAGGCAGTGGCTGTGCAAGGGCCTCACAGCGCTACCCCATCCCATCCCCTGGAGAGCCACGGCCACATGGGGATTTTTGTAATAGCTGTCGCTACCTGGCCACAGAGACCAGATAAACCAACACAAAGCTGTGTGTGCGGTTTTGCTTGCACTATGGACTGATGTGCAAGGAATCCCTTGATTCTCCTGCAGGAAATATGTGAGTGTAAGCAGAGTCAGGATGAGCTGTACCCTGACATCTGGTGGTGAAGTATGGGAAGTGTGGAAAGAATGTCTGGAATGCAAAATTTCAAATATTTGCATAGGCACGCCTACCCCATCCCAGACTGCCGAGCTGTGGGTGCTTTGTGACAGAAATGACTCAACCTCATTGGTGTTTGATAACCAGTTTGTGGTGTTTCTCCAATGGGATGCCGCATTGTTCCTTCCTTATTAAAAAGATTTCGCTACACTCGACTCCGTGCTGCGAGAGGGAAGTATTGCCTCCTAGAGGTGCCCAGGGGGGTTCCTTGTTAGCAGCTACCACCAAACTGGAGTTGAGTCTATTCTGTCGACAAAGCACCACAGCTCGGCAGTCTGGGATTGGGGTAAGGCCGTGCCTATGCATATTTGAAATTTGCAATCTCCAGAACATTCTTTCCACACTTCCATACTTCCACCACCAGACTCAAGGTTACAGCTCAATCCATGAAACTCTGCTTACACCTCACATATTTTCCTGCAGGAGAGAATCAAGGGAAATTCACCTGCACTACAGTCATAGTGCAACAAACCGCACACACAGCTTTGTTTGGTTTATCATGTCTTCGTGGCCAGTAGCGACAAGCTATTACAAAAATCCCCATGTGGGCCGTGGCCCTCTCCAGGGAATTGGGGAATGGGTAGCGCTGTGAAGGCCCTTCGCACAGCCCACTGCCTGCCCTGTCCTCAGAATTCGGGATGTGGTAACTCCAGGAGAATGCTGAATGCCTCAGGGTGGACCACATCCACACTTGGGAACTTGTTTTGGAATGAAGTCCCTTCTTCCAGCCCCGTGGTGCCGGCAAAAAGCAAAGTGCACAGCTCCCTTCATAATACTCCCCCTGAATTGGGGGGGCCTTGGCCCGCTCTGCAGGACTGAGAGGCTGTGAATGTTGCCCCAAAGCTAATCATTCTTGAGTTCCAAGCCTGATAATTCTTACTCAATGCAGGCTGGTGTCATAGTCGCCACTCTCCCAGACCGCCCTCCACACAACGTTCAACCATTGCCTCCAATGCTCCTACACAGCAGAGGCTGGGTACTGCTCCGCTCAGGGCTGATGCGTACCCAGCTACAGGTGGGATTTCAGACGTTTTGTAAGGTTTCTAAATGTGGACGACACCAAAGGAGGAAAGGGGGCCTTTTTTCTTTTTTTCCCCAGAGCAGCAGTGTAGCATTCCTGATTGGTGGTTGTTCCTGCCTGCAAGGTAGTCAGAATGGAGGGGTCTTATCTTCAGTCAGAAATAAACTACATCCTGAATTCCTTATTCCCTTGCCAGCCCCTTACCAGTTCTGGAGCAGTCCAGAGAGTTAATGCAGACGCATACCACAACAGAGGTTTCAGCATTTGCCAATGTTGAAGTACCAGCAATCAGGAGATGCATTGTTGCCAGCAGCTGCACAAGGATAACTACTGCTTTTGAGACTTGATTTGAAAACTG